>NC_034186.2:53779424-54024424 GCF_002021735.2 Oncorhynchus kisutch | reverse complement strand
TTGTGGTGAGAAGAGCTGGTGAAGAATTGAAACATCAATCATGGAGGTAGAGAACTATACCAGTCTACACGAGTTTACTGAGGATACATCCTCCAGAGGAAACAAGCCTATCCTAAACAACCACAGTAAGTGTGTGTGCGATTGTGTGCATGCGTGCGTGTGCGTGTGTGTGTGCGTGCGCGTGTGTGTGTGTGCGTGCGTGAGTGTGGGTGTGTGCGTGCGTGCATAAGTGTGAGATTGACCATAACTCTAAGGACATGGTATCTCTTTAGGGAATAGTCAGTGTGAGTTTTACAGATAGTCTTTCAGTTTATTGGCTATCATCTGTTCCTTTGGAATCCTATAGAACGAATCATTTGAAATATTTTTGAAGTGATTGTCACCTTTTTACAACGCTATGGTTCCATGTTAGCCCACTGTACAATTGTAGGCAGTTACAGGTAGATTAGAGAGGTAGTGTTCATAGTCAAAGGACTTGTCTGGGCAGGAAAAACATCTGAAGCATGAAAGGTGAAAAAAAAATGCCCTGTCACACTCGCACTTGTCTTTTCTTACTGGTATTGATTTGACTTGCAATGACTGTTATATGTGGTTATTTTTTGTACCTACAGTTAAATGCTAAATGACTCCAATGTAAATGCAAATGAAAATGTGTCACTCTTTGCATTGAGCTGTAATCTGTCCGATCAGGTGCCCAGGAGCTGAAGAGGGGGTCAGAGTGTCTCAGAGGTCAGACAGCCCTCTTTGTGCTGATTGGTCTATTGGCCTCCATCTGTGCCAACATCGCTCTGAGCGTGCTCTGTGAGTTAACATCTCTCTCTCTCTCTCTCTCTCTCTCTCTCTCTCTGTGTCTGTATGTCTCTTTTTCTCTCTCTCCAACCCAGCACCACCCCTCTCCCTCACTCTTCCTCGTCATGCCTTATCTGGCATGCAGAATGGTAACGACAGTTGTGGCAGTTGTGCAATCCAAAAGGAACAAAAGTCCAGAACTGTGAAATTTGCTCCCTCCCAGGACTCTCAGTCTCTGGCAGCCCAGGCTGTTCAGTAGTTATAACAATCAATCAATCAATAAAATGTATTTATATAGCCCTCCTTACATGATGTCACAAAGTGCTGTACAGAAACCCAGCCTAAAACCCCAAACAGCAAGCAATGCAGGTGTAGATGCACGGTGACTAGGAAAAACTCTCTAGAAAGGCCAGAACCTAGGAAGAAACCTAGAGAGGAACCAGGCTTTGAGGGGTGGCCAGTCCTCCTCTGGCTGTCCCAGGTGGAGATTATAACAGAACATGACCAAGATGTTCAAATGTTCATAGACGACCAGCAGGGTCAAATAATAATAATCACAGTGGTTGTTGAGGGTGCAACAAGTCAGCACCTCATGAGTAAATGTCAGTTGGATTTTCATAGCCGATGATTCAGAGTATCTCTGCCGCTCCTGCTGTCTCTAGAGAGTTGAAAACAGCAGGTCTGGGACAGGTACCACGTCCGGTGAACAGGTCAAGGTTCCATAGCCGCAGGCAAAACAGTTGAAACTGGAGCAGCAGAAAGGCCAGGTGGACTGGGGACAGCAAGGAGTCATCAGGCCAGGTAGTCCTACGGCTCAGGTCCTCTGAGTGACCGAAAGAAAGAAAGAAAGAAAGAAAGAAAGAAAGAAAGAAAGAAAGAAAGAAAGAAAGAAGAAAGAAAGAAAGAAAGAAAGAAAGAAAGAAAGAAAGAAAGAAAGAAAGGAAGAAAGAAAGAAAGAAAAAGAGAGAAAAGAGAGATTGAATTAGAGAGAGCATACTTAAATTCACACAGGACACCGGATAAGACAGGAGAAATACTCCAGATATAACAGACTGACCCTAGCCCCCCCGACACATAAACTACTGTAGCATAAATACTGGAGGCTGAGACAGGAGGGGTCAGGACTTTAAAGAAACACCAATTTGTCCCAATCTGACCTCTCAATTTGGTCTCTATTCCTCTTTTTCATTCTCTCTCTCTCTCTCTCTCTCTCTCTCTCTCTCTTTCTCTCTCTCAGTGTTGAGCAGGCCGTTACCTAGTGTTCCCCTGGAGACAGCATCTCTGACCCTGAAGCTGAACTCAGTTCGAGGACGTTATGTCCGTCTCTGTGATGACTACTCCAAACTGGGCCAGAGCTGCTCAAAGACAGGTAAAGGGGGGCTAAGTGTTATTCAGAGTGGATAGATACTTTAGACAACTGTCATTCACTATTACATTATTTCACGTAAGAAATGGTACACTGTAAAGGGGTTGCCGTGAAGTTAACAGTTACTTACAGGCATCTGTCAACTATTTATTTTACCTTGATGCTGCACTACTACTACTACAGTTAAGTTGGTACAGCACTCTCACTATTAAGGGTGCAACAAAAATAGAGCCAGAAACAACAATACCATGCACCTGCTAGTGGTCAAAAGGTTTTTGGTGCTCCAAGAATACAGTACAATACTGTATTCTGTGGGACAGAAATGCAGCACCATTCAAAATAGAGCAATTCTTTCCCCGCCCAGAAAATGTTCCCACAATGCATCACAATTCACAGTATGCTGCAGTAAAACGTTTCACAGTATCATACTGTTGATAATACCCCAAATGACCGTATAATGTACAGTCTTAATTTAAAGTGTAAACTGTAGAATATACATTAGATATTAATTACCCATGCATTTTTACTCATTTGTCTCTCTTTGTCCTTTTCATCTTCTTATCCTCCTCTTCTCCCTCTCTATTCCTGTTCTCCTCCTCTTCTCGTTCTCCTCTCCTCTTCTCACAGTAAGGAAGTGTAGGGAGTGTCCTGAGGGCTGGATTCATGTAGATGAGAAATGTTACTCCTTCAGTAATGACAAGATGGACTGGCCGAGCAGCAGAGACAGTTGTACTTCCCTGGGCAGCCACCTTACCATCCTGCACAGCAAGGAACAGCATGTAAGATAGTGTCTGTGTGTGTGTGTGTGTGTGTGTGTGTGTGTGTGTGTGTGTGTGTGTGTGTGTGTGTGTGTGTGTGTGTGTGTGTGTGTGTGTGTGTGTGTGTGTGTGTGTGTGTGTGTGTGTGTTTGTATTCCCCTCATTGTAACCATAACTGTTTGCTTGTAGGACGCTCTGGAAAAAGAGGCCCGGAGGATTGGCGGGTTTGACTACCACTTCTGGATTGGCCTATCAGATATAGAGAAGGAAGGGGATTGGAGATGGGTGGACAACACAACACTGACAAATAAGTATGTGAAGCCCGTCCTAAATAATCCAATATCACATGTGTTATAATGAGAGGGAGACAAATAGTTACTTTTCTACACTGTCTCATTCCCTTGCTCCCTTTCTCAATTTGTATTTTCCTTCTTCCTCTTCTTTCATTCTATTCTCTTGTTTCCTTTTTTTCTACCTCTTTTCCTAACTCCCTCCTTTTGTTTTTGGCATTTCTACTTCTCTCCCTCTCTCTTACTCCCTCTCCCCTACCCCCTCTCTCTCTTTTCTCTGCCTTCATCCTTCTTGTCTCTCTCTCTCTCTCTGTCTCTGTCTCTCTGTCTCTCTGTCTCTGTCTCTCTGTCTCTCTGTCTCTCTCTTACTCCCTCTCCCCTACCCCCTCTCTCTCTTTTCTCTGCCTTCATCCTTCTGTCTCTCTGTCTCTGTCTCTCTCTCTCTCTCTCTCTCTCTCTCTCTCTCTCTCTCTCTCTCTCTGTCTCTCCCCTACCCCCTCTCTCTCTTCTCTCTGCCTTCATCCTTCTGTCTCTCTGTCTCTGTCTCTCTCTCTCTCTCTCTCTCTCTCTCTCTCTCTCTCTCTCTCTCTCTCTCTCTCTCTGTCTCTGTCTCTCTCTTACTCCCTCTCCCCTACCCCCTCTCTCTCTTTTCTCTGCCTTCATCCTTCTGTCTCTCTGTCTCTCTCTCTCTCTGTCTCTCTCTCACCTTCCCTCTCTCCATGTCTCTCTTTCAGGTATTGGAATGAGTATAGCTCTGAGCCTGACAATCATCACTCAGGAGGATCACACGGGGAGGACTGTGCCACCCTGGACAGCCATTCGCAGACCTGGTTTGACGTACCGTGTGACCACATCTACAAACGCATTTGTCAGATGGATGCCATCCGGCTAGACTGAATCACAGGACTTAAACTAAGCCATGAATTTCCCAATTATGTAGATCTGTTTTTTTTAAATAGCTTATCCTTTTTATGTCTTTCAAGCGATTTGAGATGTTTTAGTGCAATGAAAAGCGCTATAAAAGTGAAATGATTATTCTTACTGGAAGCATCAGAACTAGAAGCTAAACTAGGTTATGGGTCAGATTTACTCAACTACACTGCCAAGTGTGTGTATTACTTTGTATTTTTCAGAAACCATGAAACAAAATGGGACAGAAAAGGTTAAGAGAAGGGCTAAGATATCGAATGATAAGAGGAGATAAAGATAGTTTTGTGGTATAGCTAGTGTCATGAAATGTTCATTCCCTACTCAAAATAATAGATGCAAACATTTTGCAAATCTGGCACCTTCTGCAAGGAGAATTTCAATGAATGCACTCAATTTAGTAAATCAGTTAATGCAATCAAGGAGGTAGATGCTCTAATCAACTCTGCTGCTTGCCAAACTGATTGCTGGGATACTTTTGAGCAATCTGAGTGCTTTTTTTTTATACGTGTGTGACCTGTACATAAATCTCCAAAATATAATGTATTGCTGCACTAACCATAAAAATTAATCAATAATTAATCAATAAAACTGTATTTTCAAATGAATTACTCTTCCTCTGATGTCTCTTTCTGTTTTGTGTCTGGGTTTTTACCCGTGCATGTTTCATTTTACTGGAATATATACTTTTTTATTGACTCTGTTGGTTTCTCCTGTGTCTTTGCTCATCCATTGTTTTATTGCTCAATGATGTAGCCTGCAAAAGGAATGTGTTTTTCATGTGTTATTTTAACACATATAAACATATTTATTTGCTGAAAGTATTTTTTATTTCTAATCCAGAAATCGTATTTTAATTTCTTTAAGACAACACTGTTTCTTACATAATATTTTGCCTTGGTGTTGTACAACATAGGGTGGGAGGAGGGGTAACTACCAGGCAGCTGGAAGGAGGCAGTAGTGGTACCAATCCGGAAGCCAGGGAAGGACCCAACTAGGCCAACAAACTATCGGCCAACTACATGCATCACATGTATGTAAGATTATGGAACGTAAAATTACAGAAAGGCTAACTTACTTCCTGGAGATCAGGGGGCTGTTATCGTCACATTTAGAGTGGGTTCAGGAAGGGTAGGAGAAATATGGACCCAGTGCTCTGCTTAGTAGCAGAGGTTAGGAAGGCTCAAGTGGACAAGGAGACTGTTGTAGTTGTCTTTTTTTGATGTGGAGAAGGAGTACAATATGATGTGGAAGGAGGGGTTTTTAATAAAAATTGATATCATGGGGGGTAGGAGGAAGAACGTACAACTAGATACAGGATTTCCTGTTTGGTGAGGGTGGGGAAATCTCTATCAGGCAGCTACCTGGTGGATAACGGTACACCGCAGGGGAGCGTGATTAGTCCTCTGTTGTTCTCAATCAAAATGAATGATGTTTACTCTCAGGTACTGCCGGATATTGGTAGGTCGTTATTTGGAGTTGATGGGGCCTTATGAAAGAGGGGGAGAAATGTGCAATAAACAGTCAGGAAGGTAAAGGAAGAAATTGATGAGGTAGAGTGGTGGGTAGTAGGATCGGACCCTTTTTTCCCCCAATTTTCGCCCAAAACGACATACACAAATCTAACTGCCTGTAGCAAGGACATGCATATTCTTGGTACCATGTGAAAGGAAACACTTTGAAGTTTGTGGAAATGTGAAAGGAATGTAGGATAATACAACACATTAGATCTGGTAAAATATCATACAAATAAAAAAACAACCGTTTAAAAAAATAATTGTACCATCATCTTTGAAATGCAAGAGAAAGGCCATAATGTATTAGTTCAGCCCAGGTGCAATTTAGATTTTGGCCACTAGATGGCAGCAGTGAGTTTGCAACGTTTTAGACTGATCCAATGAACCATTGCATTTCTGTTCAAAATGTTGTATGAAGACAGAACAAATGTGCCTAATTTGTTTATTCATAACTTTTCATGTTCAAAACTGTGCACTCTCCTCAAACAATAGCATGCTATTATTTTACTGTAATAGCTACTGTAAATTGGACATTGCAGTTAGATTAACAAGAATTTAAGCTTTCTGCCAATATCAGATATGTCTATGTCCTGGGAAATTTACTTGTCACTTACAACCTCATGCTAATCGCATTAGCCTACATTAGCTCAACCGTCCCGCAGGGGACCCACCGATCCTGAAAAAGTTTTTAATGTGGGGATTCAGGTTCTCTGTAGAGAAAACTCAGACAGTGTTTCATTTTGCGAGGAGGAAGGTGGGAGATAAGATATGCTTGAGGTTATATGGGAGAAACTTGGAGAGGGCGGGAGTCTTCAGGTTCCTTGGGGTATACTTTGACACTTAACTCAACCTGGGCAGAACACATTGAGAGAGTGGTGTGAAAGTGTAAGAAGGTGCAAAATGTGATGCGCTGTCTGATGGGGAAGGAGTGGGGGACAGGGCATTCCTCATTGAGGACCATGTAGACTACTGTTCAAAAGTTTGGGGTCAATTAAAAATGTCCTTGTTTTTTAAAGAAAAGCAATTTTTTGTCCATTAAAATAACATCAACTTGATCAGAAATACAGTGTAGACATTGTTAATGATGTAAATTACTATTGTAGCTGGAAACGGCAGAATTTTTATGGAATATCTACATTATCAGCAACCATCACTCCTGTGTTTTAATTGTGTTAGCTAATCCAAGTTCATAATTTTAAAAGGCTAATTGATCATTAGAAAACCCTTTTGCAATTATGTTAGCACAGCTGAAAACTGTTGTTCTGATTAAAGAAGCAATACAACTCTTTAGACTAGTTGAATATCTGGGGTATCAGCATTTGTTGTTTCGATTACAGGCTCCAAATGGCCAGAAACAAGGAACTTTCTTCTGAAAATGAAGGCTATTCCATACGAGAAATTGCCAAGAAACTGAAGATCTTGTACAACGCTGTGCACTACTCCCTTCAAAGAACAGCGCAAACTGGCTCTAACCAGAATATAAAGAGGAGTGGGAGGCCCTGGTGAAACCTGAGCAAGAGGACAAGTACTTTAGGGTGGTTAGGTTGAGAAACAAGTACTCAACTGGCAGCTTCATTAAATAGTCCCCGCAAAACACCAGTCTCAACGTCAACAGTGAAGAGGTGACTCCGGGATGCTGGCCTTCTAGGCAGAGTTGCAAAGAAAAAGACACATCTCAGACTGGCCAATGAAAATAAAAGATTAAGATGGGCAAAAGAACGCAGACACTGGACAGAGGAACTCTGCCTAGAAGGCCAGCATCCCGGAGTCGCCTCTTCACTGTTGAAGTTAAGACTGGTGTTCCCGCCCTCATCGACACCTACAGCACCCGATGCCATAGGAAGGCCAAAAAGATCATCAAGGACATCAACCACCCGAGCTACTGCCTGTTCACCCCGCTATCATCCAGAAGGTGAGGTCAGTACAGGTGCATCAAAACTGGGACCGGGAGACTGAAAAACATCTTCTATCTCAAGGCCATCAGACTGCTAAACAGCCATCACTAGCAAATCAGAGGTGGCTGCCTATAGACAAAGATTAGGAATCACTGGCCACTTTTAGAAATGGATCACTAGCCACTTTAATAATGTTCCGTATCTAGCATTTCTCATCTCAGATGTACAGTATAAACTGCACTCCACACTATTCTAGGTATCTTAGTCACTTTTTAATTGCGTTTACATATTGCATCACCCATTTCATATGTACAGTATATACCCTATTGTATTCTATACTACACCACTGACTGTTAAACAGCCATCTCCTGCACATCAGAGGCTGCTGCTGCTGGAATCACTGGCCACTCTAAGGAAACTAAACACTAGCCACTTTAATAATGTCTCCGTATCTTGCGATACTCATCTCATATGTATATACTGTACTGTATACTATGCCACTGTATCGTAGTCCAATGCCACTCTGACATATATGTATGTATTCTTGATCCATTCTTTACTTAGATGTACGTGTATTTTGGGTAGATGTTACGAAACTGTTAGATATCACTTGTTAGATATTACTGCACTGTCGGAGCTAGAAGCACAAGCATTTCGCTACACCCGCAATAACATCTGCTAAACACGTGTATGTGACCAATACATTTGATTTGAGTATAGCGTATGGTTCGGCAGCCCAGACCTCATTGGAAAGGACAGATGTCATACAGAGGCAAGGATTGGGGCATTTCGGACCTCCCCAGTGGCTGCACTACAGGTGGAGATGGGGGATATGCCATTGCAGATTAGGAGACAGCAGCTGGTAATGAATTATTGGGTCAACCTATAGGGACATGGGGTGTCTCCTCCTGCGAAAGGGATTTGACAGGCATGCTGGGAACATGAGCGAATACACAACATGAGCTTTGGGTGGGTAATAACCAGGCAAAGGAGATGGGACTGTACAGAAGGGAGTTTAGTCCAACGGTAACTGTTCCTGTAAATCCACCACGGCTACTCGCACCTCCAGTAGTTGATCTAGAAGTGTTGGAGAGACTAGACAAGACCTGCTTTACGAGGTACAACAAACCCATGGCAGGATTAGAAAAATGGGTAAACAGATGCGACTTACTTTGGGTCCCAGCCCATGTGGCGGTGGAAGGGAACGAGGCAGTTGATGTACTGGCTAAACAAACCCTTATTAGTTGGGATGTTGATGTTGTAGTTTCAATGAGCAAAGCAGAGGCAAAAAGCCTGATATGGACAGTGGATGGTGCAGAGATGGCAGGAGCAGTGGAATAGAGATACTAAGGGAAGGCATTTATTTAAAGTACAGAGGAAAGTTGGGGAGGGGAGGACGGCAGGAAGGGACAGGAGAGAGGAGGCTATTTTTTTTATACAATATTAAGGGTGGGACACAGCCGGTTGAATAAGACCTTAAATGTGATAGGAAAGTATTCAACAGGAAAATGTGATTATTGCCAGGAAACAGAGAGCATGGAGCATGTCTTGCTACAATGTGGGTCAGAGGGAAAGAGAGAGGGAATCAGAGGGAAGGAGAGAGGGAATCAGAGGGAAAGAGAGAGGGAATCAGAGGGAAAGAGAGAGGGAATCAGAGGGAAAGAGAGAGGGAATCAGAGGGAAAGAGAGAGGCTGAGATGTAGTGTGAAGGAAAAGGGATACAGAAAATTAGTTTAAATAGTATATTGAGTAGAACGTCATTAGATTTAGTCTAAAATATTTGGTTATCTATTTAGTTTCTCCCTGACTCTGGCACACACTCCAGTACAGTAGGTGACGGTAATGCATCATCATAAGGTTGGATGCCAATCGCTGATAAACCACATCAAAGAAGAAAATATTTTGCCACCAGATGGCACTGTTTTAAAAGCAACCATCTGGTCCACTCAGTCAATTCAATTCATTTGACTTTATTGACATGGCAAGTTCATTATTACTTACATTGTCAAAGTATACATATCGAAAAATAAAATAAAACTATATATTTATATATAATATATATATATATATATATATATTTATATATAAATAAATGGTGGGATCAACAGCAATAATAATAGTAGTAGTGGACATGGGATTACCATTAACAACAACTACAACAACAATATTCATGAGAACAACAATATATTAAAGCAATGGTAGTAGACCCGTGTCAACAAGACTGAGATATATGACCTGACGTGGTATTAAAGACAAAACAAAACAAGAGGGGAAATATTATCGACATTACTTTGCACTTTTCACTGGCTGTCCCTCAGGTTGTGGCTGGAGGACACATATTTGTCTGCCAAAACTGCACATTTTGGCTTTTCACCCAATAAATATTAGATTTTTTTCTTCATCTTTTATAGTTTAAAATTCTTTGTATTGAATTATAATTTTGGGAAAGAAATATTCTCTTAGGTCTGAGTATTTGTCACAGTGTAATAGGAAATGCAGCTCTGTCTCTACCTGTCCCCTGGAGCAGAGTGAGCACAGCCTGTCCTCTCTGGGCAGCCAGGTTTGTCTGTGGCGACCAGTCTCTATAGCCAGACTGTGCTCAGTCCCTTGTCAGTCAAGACAAACACTACCCTCCTCCTTTTCACGTTTCGTCCAATGAGCAGGGATGTTCTCCTTTGTTGTCAAACGTGCACTGACCGCGGAACTGAGCGAATCGGTGGGACAGGCTATCAACTTGAGTTTGCTTACCAATAAGGTTATTTGTTGCTTTTATTTTATTTGAACATATTTGTAAACTTGTTTTTTTAATAAAGGTAATCGCACGGTTGCCCTTGCACCACTTAGCTACGTTAGAGTTGAGTCGGTAGATAACGAAAAGCAGGATAGAGGCCTAACGTTACCGCTTTACAGTCATGTTGTGGTAACTTTAGCAGCAGCTAGCATGACTCTTCAAATCAAATCAAATCATAGTCATACTGTAGTAACTGTAGTAAGTTAGCTCTTATGTGCTAGTGTTGCTACCTAATTGGGTCAAACTTTAGCAATCTTTTTAGTTTGTGCTCCTTTGGGCCCGTTTTTAAGTAGCATTTCTCTTGAAAATATGCTATAAAGAGCTAGTGAACTAACGTTAGCTCGCTTCTAAGCTAGCGTGCAATCGGGTGTTCATGACTGTGACGCTAGCTAGCTATCATTAGTATTAGTCCGAAAATCGGTCCCTGCCCTGGGACTCAGCATTGAATGAGCTTGACTCAAAACACTCCACACTAGGGCCAAGTTTAGTAGGTCGAACGATGCAGATAGAATTGATCTGACATGATTCCTTATTTTACATGTCAGTGAATATTTTCCCTACTGAATGTGCCCAGGTTAGCCTACAGTAGCCGACTATTTGAGGGTAACGTTAATTGGCTACCTAAATAGCTACATAGTGAAGTAGTAGCCAAGTGTCCAAAGTCATGATTATCTGACAATGGCATGGAGTGTCCTAGTGCCCAGCCAAGGAAGGTTAGTACTATGTAGCTAGCTAGGCTATTTGTAAGTACTGCTGTGTCTCCCTTAATACTCTCTCTCCAAATAGCACAGCATATCAAATACAAATAGGTTAGATCTCAAATAATACATTCTCAGTGCTTTTAGTAGGGCCAATTTCATATTCATATTAAGCCAGGCCCATTTAATGATGTAAAATAATCATCTGCGTCTCTGACTAGCTTTGACCAGAAGGGTGTTTTTCAAAACACTTGCCTACACATCAGTTTATGAGAGTGAAAATTGAATTACTGACTTGGAGTCTTGCCACAAGGGCTATTCATATGATTGTTTGGTTAGACAGAGCTCCAGGCATACATTAATAAAGTATTAAAGTTGTCTTGCTATTTAAAAAAAAAGTTGATCAGCCTCTCAAATGTAAGATATGCAGTATTAACTGTTCATTGAAGGCCAACTATTTTATTCAAGACATTCTGTCTCTTTTTTTCCCTTTCCTATCTTCCCCCTTTCTCTCACGCTCTTGCATTATCTGTCATTACTTCTCTTATCCTAATTTTGTCTTTCTCCTACTCACTTCTGTTTGCCTTCTGTCCTTTTAGCTCCTGCACATACTCTCACTCTGTCTTTCTCTCTCTCTCAGATGGAGGTAGAGCAGCTCCTCTCTCTCTCAGGCCCGGCGTTGGCCCAGGCCATAAGCTCTCTGCTGGAGACACCAGGCCTCTACGTGTTCTCAGACATCCTTGAGCTGCCCAACGTCAGAGAGGTAACACACACACTCACATGTAAGCACACTCACAAACAAGCACACCGTCACAGCCATTATCAAGGCACAGCTCTCACAGGAGGTGGTATAGCTAGAGACCATAACAAGCCCCCTCTATCTGTCCCCCACCACCCACCTTCTCCTCTACCCCAAGCTGGAGACAGGCCCGCACGCACCAGTGTATCAGCTACTCAACCTCTTCGCCTATGGAACCTACTGTGACTATAAAGGTATGACAGTGGCAGGCAGCGCTGCTGTGTAAAGAAGTCATCTAATATCCCTGGAGCTGTTTTATTATTAGCAGTATTTCTCTCCCCGCCAATTGGCCCTGCAGGCCAGGCTTCCCATCACGGTTGTAGGTTGTCACAGCCCCCTGTAATTTAGAGAGTCAACCACAATACTTTTTTTGATCCTATACAGGAGCCAAGTGACAATTTATTTGCACGACAGAGGTTGCGTCCCCAATAACCTCCTTTCTCTAGAAGTATGCACTTGTTCACTTTCCTTTGTGGATTTGGAATTAAATAACTGGTATATGGAAACTCCCTCTAGCATTCCTGGTGAAAAAATGGGGTCCCCAGAAATTCTGTTTGGAAAAAATGGGGTCCCCGCTGAAACAGTTGACTACCATTGCTCTAGCCTGCCTATACCAATCCAATGCTTATACATTTATGGGAAGTAATGACACTTCAGGAGGAAGGAGAGATTATTGGGACTCAACCAGGGACAGACTTAACTCAGGCATTTTGTTAGACATTCATATTGGTTGTAATTGGTTGCATTGTCACAAACTGCCAAATGAAATCATGGATATCCTTTGAAATACCTGAATATGTAAAGGACTTGTCATTCTTTAGCAACACATTTAGTAACAAGACTTAATAAGAGACAAGCAAAAACGGAAGAGAGAAATACAAATCTTTTTATGTGAACACATCGTATTCACTTCATAGTGCTTTTTAGAATTGCAAAATGGAGCACTGAGGAAAAACTGTCAATACTCAAGTTTTTTTTAAAGCAACCACATACGCAGGCAACACACACTCAAATGATTTTTCATTGTATTCCCTTGTGGATTTTAAAAGGCAGCAGCAGTTTCTGCCTGGACAGAGCCTGTACCCCTGTGTTTGTCATGATGTGTCCCTTTCTGTTGCTCTCTCGCTGTCTGTTTCTTTTCCTTGTCTGTTTGTGGTATGTTATTCTTTCAGAGAGGGCAGCCTCTCTCCCAGAGTTGACCCCAGCTCAGAGGAATAAACTCCGTCACCTCTCCATCATCAGTCTGGCATCCAATCTCAAGGTAGAGTACCACCCATTCATCTGGTTTTAAATTCCTTACTCTGCTAGCTTTAGTACGCTCAATGTGGGTCACTCACATTATAATTATGGAAATAGTTGACAATGATATGTAATATAATGATAGCCATCATCCGTTTGCCATTTAATCTGAAGGTAACGCTCTCTAGACTTATCTTGTCTAGTTTTTCTGTTTATTTTGTTATTAAAGAATTGCAGGTCAAATAATAATTCTGTGCAGTTTTTCCATGGACTCCAATAGCCTACCTACAATTGTATTCCTACCAATACTCAGCAAGCTTCAGTACCAAAAATAGCAAGTAATTCACTCAACTTTGATTTTAATGATGTGGTTATGAGACAACTTGCTTTGTAACTTTGACACATTAACAAGATACATTACTCTGTGTTGTGAAGGACTTTATTAAGAGCCTGTCTGTGATGTGATCTGACTTTATTTATATCACATAGATGAGAATGATAGCAGCTGAGAATTAAATCATTATGAGATACTGTGTTAAGTATCCTGTCCTTTCTTCTTTGAGCTCTCTGTCTCTTTATGTATTTGTTGCTCTCTGCTGTCTATTCATCTAACTCTAAGATTGGCTCTCTCACCACCTCATTTCAACCCTATCCCCATTTCATATTTTTTCTCCCTCCCCCGTCTCTCTTTCTACCTTGCTTTATGCCCATCTCTCATTCTCTCCACTCTCTCTAATAAATAATTTATTGATTCATTTCTCTCTTTCTCTATTACTCTCCCTTCTCTATTTCTCGTCTCGTCTTTCTGTCTTATTTTTTTATATTGTCATAGTATAAGTATGCCACATTGAATGTCTGTATGGGCACACCTTAACGCAAAGATTCACCCATTAAAATGTTATATCGTTATATCTCTGAGCAATGTTCTATTGGTTCCCGGGGTCATTTCATGTTTTCATGTGTATCTGAGTTATTTGGCCGGCTGTATTTCTGTGCTTTAACGGTGAATCGCTCAGATACACATGAAAACATGAAATGACCCCGGGAATCGACAGAACATTGCTCAGAGATGGACAAAAACATTCCAAATGGGTGAATCTATCCTTGAATTGCCGAATAAAGACTTGCTAAAGCCCCCATGCAGTCTTTGTCATTTTATTTTTAAATCATCACTATATGTCTAATAAATCACTTTTTATTAAAAGAAAATAACTACAAAATATATTTGTAAGAAACTAAACTAATTTTCACAATTTCTGACCAAATAGTATGGAAATATATAAATAAATAAAAGTTATATCCAATTTTTTCTTGCACTGCCCCTTTAAAACTCAACACTCCCCTCCTCTCTCTGGTAGCTATTTTGATGTAATGGTTTTGTAAATTTATATTGACCCGCCCTCCCTTCCGCTACCCCTCTCTTTTACCTTTCCATTCCTCACTCGTACATCATCTCTTCTCTCTCCTCACTGAAGTAATAAAGAGCATCTCAAATTCAACATCTTTCTCTCTCTGTGCCAGGTAACTTCTGTTGACCCAACATAGTAGAATTTGACGTTCTTTCTTGCCCTCTGTCCCCACCACCCTCACTCAACTCCCTCCTCACTGACATCATAAAGAGCATTTCAAATTCAACATCTTTCTCTCTCTCTCTCTCCCTGTGCCTGTTCACTTCTATTGACCCAACATAATAGAATTTGACATTCTCTGTCTCCCTCTTCCCCCAGTGCCTGCCCTACTCTCTGCTCCTGCAGCAGCTGGAGCTGAAGAACGTGCGGGAGCTGGAGGACCTGCTGATTGAGGCGGTCTACTGTGACATCATTCAGGGCAAGCTGGACCAGAGGAACCAGCAGGTGGAGGTGGACTGCAGCGTGGGCCGAGACCTGGGGCCCAACGAGCTGCCTAACATAGCAAACACACTGCAGGAGTGGTTAGTTAGTGATATGTATGTGCGAAAGAGCCGTGCATGTGCCAGAGTTTTGAGTCAATTCCATTTAAATTCAGGAAGTAAACTGAACCCCCCCCCCCAAAAAAAAAAAAAAAAAACCAACAACATGGAATTGGAAGTGCAATTTCAGTTTACCTCATGAATAGACTCCAACCCAGGTGTGTGTGTATAGGACAAGGTTAAACTTTATTTATAGAACACATTTCTTACAGTGGATGAATAATAATGACCAATACGATTTCTAAATGAGACAAATTAAAATAGTAAAACAATAAAATAAAAACAGTGGACATGATAGATACAATAAATGATGTATAGAATGGGATAAAAATAGATAGTATGATCAGTCATATCAGTGTCTAAATAATTATCTGTCTCTCTCTCAGGTGTTCAGGATGTGAGGCGGTCTTGTGTGGGATCGAGGAGCAGGTAACCAGAGCCAACCAATACAGAGAGAGCCAGCTGAAGGTCAAAGTTCAGGTGGAGACAGAGGTTAGTACCAGTAGCCACTTTTCTCGGTACCGTCAAAGATCATCTATTATATTGACAAGATAGTCAAGTGACAGCTCTAACAATGGAAATACATGTCCTCAAAGATGGAAGGCAGGCAGGAGGCGGCGAGATCTGGTGGGTCTATTCTAGCTAATGAGGCACAACTCTGTTATAAAGTCGTTTTGCTACTTGCTGAAATGGCACGTGCATCCACTTATATCATTGCATTCGCAAACAACTTAACCAATACAATAGCACATTAGCAATTAAATGTTTTGTTGACCAAATTTGACACCCATTAATCTCAATGCAAAAATTCCTCACTTCGTTGTCTTATTTTCGTGGACAGGTTTTGGCTGGAGTAAACCCTCTCGCTTCTCTTCTTCCTCTCTGGTAGAGGTGAAGCCATAAGCAAAACGTATACTCATTACTCAATGACCTAATTCAGTGTCCAATTTAGAGCTCTGTCCAGTGTCTTTATTTAGGCTGTAGGCCAGAGGTGGCTTTTCTGTCCTCTGAGTCAGTCTTCTCCAGCTTGAGGTAGAAGTTACTCTCCAACCTCTTCTTATTAGAAATAATAACAACACCTTAAGCTTTTCACACTACTGAGCCAAACCAGTGCCAAGCCAAGCTGTATTGGGCTGGCCTGGTTACACATCCACCATAGCTGCTGGAAAGGACCTTGTGAGAAGAAAATATCCAAGACAGCCCAGTACATTCCGAGTCGGCCTTAGTTTGAATCAGGCACTTCTGTTCTGTCCTAAACTTCATTAGTTTACCTTTCCTTCACACTCTCAGGTGTCAAACCTCCAGAAAACGCTAAAGGCCAGCTCCGCCTCCCCGTCGTCCGGCCCCGCCGCTGCTGGAGCCGCATCCAATCAGGATGCAGACCAGCCGGCCGAGCCACGAGACCCCGCCTCCTCTCAGGAACCACGGCAACCAGGCAAGAAGAGTTCAAAGGTCAAAGGGTAAGTAAGGTGATGTTCCTTAGGTCAATCCCATATTTTAATTGTTTGTGTGTCTATTTTTTTGGGATAGGCGTTACCATTTGATGTTGGTGGGCTATCCTCAGGGTCATGTTCTTTAGGGCAAGCAACAGAAACCATTTTTTAAACATTTCGCATCAAACAAAAAAATATAAGTCCAGGTAATACCTGTTTCAGTCCTAGGTGTCTTATGAACATGACCTCGTCCTTCCAGGGTCACGGCAGAGGTGTGGTTCAAGCCGAGGCAAGAATAAACATTTGTGTGTATTTTCAAAAACATTCCAATCACTTCAGACGAATTCAAACGGCACGGAATCGATTATGCAACCACTGGATTTCATGTCATTTCGCAGAATCTTCAACTCGAACACAGTAATATTTTGGTTGTTTGTACAACAAACATCCATTTAAACGCCAGCTGCCAGTGGAAGTGGGAACAGTGACTGTGTGTGTGTCTGCATAGCGTATCTTCATTAGCCTGAGAGGCTGTGCTTTGTAGTGGTACTCACAGTGGTACCAGTGGCCCTCTCTCTTCTGGGCCAATTACAACACTAATTCCTTATCTGTCCTGGATTTTTTTTTTATGTCACTGAAGTGAGTAAAAAAAGATAAATAAAAAAAGCTTCAGGTGTTAAAAGGAAATGTTTATTTTTTATTACATGAGTTTTTCTGTTCCAGTTAAACGAGTGATTATAATTTTGACAATTAAAGAAAAATGTAGAGATGATTTAAGATTCTTGGTGGCATTGGACTTTATTCACTGAAAACAGTTTAACTGGAGATTTGGATTGCCTCACATGAAAAGCATTCACAGTATCTACTGTTAACCACCTTCTTGTGGTAGGAGTAGTACAGTAATAGTCATTTGTTTGCCAACATTGTAATTTAAACATCCCTGCAATAATATGTGGCGTAATGAGTTGAACCAAAGGCCATCATAAGCAAACCTTGTTCATAACGGTGTTGTGTTACAACTATCATACAACTTGAACTAAAATAGCCAGGAATTTATTTGCTTGATTTGAGAAATTGGCAATACAAAGCACGTTCAATGAGTTAGCCAGTCCCCCCCCCCCCCCAGAATATTTAGGCAAGTTAGCTGGCTAACTGAATTATCCATCGCCCTATACTACGAATCTGGTTTGAGAAATTAGCAAGGTAACTTTGGTCAACTCTGGGTTCAACTCGGGATAACCGGTGACATGAATGTGGCTATATTTCTATAGCAAAGAATCCTTCAGAACTAACCTGCTCTGGGACAGACTAGGGCTAACTCTTTTTATTTGAATATAGTGTCTGAGCCGCGAGTTAAGAATCAATGAAATCAGATTGCCTCCCCCTGTAAATATTGCGTCGTCATCCTCTTCATTTGAGGAAGACGACTCATTTAAATATTTTATTAATCAAATGTTTTTTTTGTGTACATTTTTTTGAAATGTTGAAAGACGTAGCACATTACACATTTAGTAATGACAGAATGCATTTGAAACATCACGCACGGTAAAACATTTGTACGACTTAATCAAAATATGTTATCGATAGTAACGTTAGTGGGTAAAAGGCGCTTGTTCTTTGACGAGCACACCAAAGACGCCATTCCGATATGTGATAAAAGAAAAACGGTACTTCTAACAGCCCATTTCCCACCATAGCCTGCTGAATTTGCAAGATAACCTTTCTTTCATTCTGATTTCGGGCACAAATGAAAATGTGACACCGACTGGCCCATGGATTTACGTGTTAGCATTGTCACCGACTGGCCCATGGATTTACGTGTTAGCATTGTCACCGACTGGCCCATGGATTTACGTGTTAGCATTGTCACCGACTGGCCCATGGATTTACGTGTTAGCATTGTCACCGACTGGCCCATGGATTTACGTGTTAGCATTGTCACCGACTGGCCCATGGATTTACGTGTTAGCATTGTCACCGACTGGCCCATGGATTTACGTGTTAGCATTGTCACCGACTGGCTCATGGATTTACGTGTTAGCATTGTCACCGACTGGCCCATGGATTTACGTGTTAGCATTGTCTTTGTAAAGAGTTCACCGTTCGAAATGAACACGCAGTTACAAGCTCAGCACGAGTAAGCGGCGGGTGTACGATCAATATCCACCTTGCACCTTCGTAAAATGAATAAAGGCCTGAGCTGGAATGTGAAGCTAACTGAAGCTGAGTAGATCTAGCTTGCATCGTAGTATTACCCCTCCTACAGGATGCGAACAGGTGACTGACGTTTCGACGTCAAGCTGACATCTTCCTCATACCCCTCTTCTGTTTAGTGAAGACAGGCGTGTATTGATCAGCCTTTAAAAGCCGTTTGAAGTGGGGACTGTGAACATGCGCTACCTGTTATATAATATGCTGGTCTGCTCCTACCTGTAGATTTGATTCAGACTGCATGAAATGAGAGGGGATACAGAGACGGGGAGATGGAGGGTGGGGTCGGGCTTCATACCCACATTGGGTTGGTGTATGTGTGCTGCATGCGGTGGTCTTACACGCTAGACCAGCCGCAGTCATTCATATATTAGTAAAAAAAAAAAAAAAGTGATTTAGGGGACCCCCACACACACACTGACATGCAGGGATCAATCATCTAGCGTATTGTTTCTCGGTCCTGGGGACCCCCAAGGGGTGAATATTCCGTTTTTGTGCCCTAGCACTATACAGCGGATTCAAATAATCAAAGCTTACTGATGAGTTTGGGAAACACTGATCTAGCGCGAGGTGCCGCGTGTGAAATGACCTCGGAGCAGAGCGACAATCTGCCTTCAGTAGAAATTCCACTTTGATACACGCCTACGTCTATTGGAGAGCGGTGTTTATCTGCTGCAACGTGAAGAGATACCCGGACTTGAGAAGAAACGGCTGCTTGTTGGAGACGTCATTTTAGGGTAATGTAATAACTGTTGTCTGTTTTTGTTTGGTCTCAGGCTCCGTGGAAGTGGGAAGATCTGGTCCAAGTCCAACTGAAGGCAGAGATGCAGAAAGACCCGGAACACCCCCACTGATCCACTGTCAGATGGATGGACAGACACATAGACCCACACAGACTCATAGACTGATAATGTGACCAATGCACAGACAACACACTAAGATTTACACACACATCCATGCACGCGCATACACACACACACACACTGTATATGTGTGTATGTCTGTATATATGTATATACAGACACTGAGTCAGACAGACATACTTGCAGTGTCTGACACCCATTCTGATAGGTGTGTACACACAACCAAACAGACGGACTATCTGCACTGTGTATATACACAGACCCAAACCCATTCTAACATGTACACAGAGAGACAGAGAGAGACAGACCGAGTATAATCTTCTCTGGGCAGAGTTTCGCTGCTGTGTGTATTATCAGGAGAAGCAGAGTCACAAGCAGTGAAACTGAATGTGTGTATTTGATGTGTGTACTCTGTGTTACACTATTTGTTTGTTTGTATTTTTTTCTTCTGAGGGTTGAGTTGAGACGTATAAAATCAGGATATTAATTGTTGGTAATAAATTGAACCCCCTCTATTCATTTAGTCTCTGTTTTTTTGGGCATACTTCAAAGTGCAATTGGAGGTTGCATCACTAGCTAAATGTTAACTCACAGAAGGGGGATATCTGTGTTAGGTCAGACCCTTAATTAGGTTATCCCCAAAGAGACTAATATATTAGAGCGCTGGAACTACCCTTGTGATCAGTCGGCTTGGTTACACACACTCTCTCAGCCTCATTTTCTCTGCCACATACACACATCAGACATGAATGCCCTATGTGTGTCTATTTGATATCGGTATATTTTGCCCAAAGCTTCTATTTCACCGTCAAAATTGCCTGTCGGAATTGTCTGCCCTCCCTCCCCCCCAATCACACGCTCAATCCTGTCTCTTTTTCGCTCGCTCGCTTTCTTTCTCTCTCCTCCGCCTCCCTCTGTTTTCTCTAAAAACCCTCTCTCCCTATCCTGCATGACGTTAATGGTAGCTATTAACTCCCATGGAACCCACAGAGAGAGAGAGAAATGGGGGATGGAGAGACAGGGAAATGATCCTATTCCGTTTTAACCCCATTTCCACTTCCCAACTTTTTTTCTCCCCCTTTCCGTCCCTCTCTATAAATAGCCGTGTTAATTTCAGTCAGTGTGATTGAGCTTTACTGTTTGACAGTTTGCTCGGTTCCTACCAGATGGGAGCTGTGAGTTTTAGCAGCTGTACACCTAGGTGGCGAAGTGGTCTAAGGCACTGCATCTCATTGCAAGAGGCGTCACTGCAGTCCCTGGTTCGAATCCTGCATCACATCCGGACGTGATTGGGAGTCCCATAGGGTGGCGCACAATTGGCCCAGCATCTGCTGTTGTAAATTTGTTCTTAACTAACTTGCCTAGTTAAATAAAGGTTACGTGTGTTTATGTGGCTGTGAGGGATACTTTGTGCGTAAAACTTCAGATGTGACTTTGCATGTGTATACCTAACTGTGTGTCCTTCCTTAAACACACAGACTACGGAGCTCTACAGCGTCTGCTGGTTGGACTCATAATCAGCCAGTAGTTAACTTTGGAGTGGACTTCAGCCAATCAATTACTTTGATTGATCATTAAAATGCCCAGAGGAAATGAAAAAGCAACAGCAGACACTGTCCTCTGTCTCTCTCACACCGCAGCTTCTAATACTTCCAGTAAATGTAGGATTTTCTATGGGTATGTCTCAACAGTGTAAAGTGGTTTGCTCTCCTGTATCTTATTACAGATTCGAAAGCACATTAGTTTAGGATGATGTAGTGTAGACCTGACATGACCTAGGATAAAATAGAGAAGAAGAGAGATTGTCATGATCAGGAAGTATAACTGCACCAGTGCCATATATTTATATTTTAATACATGGCTCTGATCTGCACTAGAAGCCAAATGGAACTCGCAGTTAATGGATTTGAATGACACAATTAGAACACATGGCTCCCATGTGAATTTCCTGGTCTCTTTTATGACAATCTCTCTTCTCCTTCTCATCATAAAGTTTAGTACAGATGCTAGGTTGGAGATAATGGTTAAGACATAATAATTGTAATATCCCATATGTCTTTGCATAAATGAGGTAGGATTCTAAACGAAGGGATCGGGGATGCTAGTTAGCAACAGCACCTGTCCCATGAATCTGTTTCTTTTTCACAAGTCTCCTCGTGGAATTATTAGGTTGTCATAACCTGGGTATCTTCAACCTAGGACGGATGAAGGAAAGGAGGCAACTCAGGCCAGTTGAGATATATCCATTGTTCTCCTGTAAGGCTGACCCAAAGCCACTGGCCAGTAAAGTCCAGTCGGATACCGTGGTAAAACACCAGTGTTGAATTTTTATTGTTTTTCCATCATACAGTGGAACCACACGTCTACAGGTATGCTACTGAGAACCAAGGAACACTAGACTGCAGAACGACACGAGTCACGTATGATGTCACAACACTATGTGTACTAGTGTAGTGGAAGTCCAGAGGGTCATTTCTCAAAGCTGGTGGAAGAGTTGGACAGGTAAATTACCCTAACATCCTACAGTAAACACTAGTGTAAGCTTTGAAGTCTGAAGAATTTTGATAGAAACAACAGATGATGGTAATATGACTCATTAATTCTGGACTGAATCATTTATACCCATTATGTTAACCTGCAACCACCATTGATTGTACCACATGTATCGTTTGATTGTACTGATTGCAATATATGCAAACATGTATTGCACATTGTTTACACCACTATTGTCATATACAACAAGGATAACTTCCCGCAAGTTCCCTGGTTTTCCAGAAATCCCAGTTGGGAAATTCCTGTATTTCCTTCCCTCCTAATTCCAGGAATCTTCCAACCGGGATTGGCTGAAAAACCTGGGAGTTTTGGGAAAAGTACAGAATTTCACAACCCTATATTAGAGCAGTACTATATAAAACACTGCTCATCCCCATGCTCCAGAGACAAAATAACACGCTCACAAAGGCACAACAAAGAGAACCGGCAAAGAAGCGAGAAAATTAAAGGAACAAATGAAGAGAATAATTTCGGGAATTAAAAAAACACCCAGAAAAGACATTGCGAATGTGGAAGCTGCAGTGGGCCTATTTGCATTCCAAGCTTCCAAGCGGGAGTAAACAGCGATTTTTGGACCGTGACGTGTTAAGCACATTGGCTACTGGCGAAAACATTGCCAACCAGCTTTGTGAAATACCCCCTTCAGTCCTAGGAAACAGAGATCGTTTTAACCCTTCACCAGCTAGCTGAACACCCATATTTCAGTTTCAGATAACACACATATTTCACGTTCAACTAAGTTTCAACAACCAAGTCCACTATTTCATCATAGTTCAAGGTTCAGCTACACAAGATAGCTGTATGAATATTCCAAAATATTCCCCATATAGCTATGCGGTTTTGGCACCGGCGGGAATGAAACGTTCTATTGATATCTAACACTGTTTGCTTGTGAATTAGTCAAAGCGGATAAAGCAGAGGGAGCTGTACATGTGTTGCTGCTACAGCCCGGGGCAGTACAGACAACGGAATATAAAACAGAGCGGAAGGCTCGGTCGGTCGACAGTGACAGAGAGCCATAGGAAAGTGGAGAACAGAGGCGTGGGAGGATGGCAGCAGGAAGGAAGGGATGAGATTGGGCTTTTCTCCGTCAGGAAGAAGGGATGGAGGGAAAAAGAGGTTTTGCCATGGCTGGATACCTGGTTTCCTGATGTTCATTTTCACAGTCAAAGATAAATAGAAGAACGCGGTGGGCCACGGCGGGCACACCCTCCGGCGGTGTTGACGTTTCCCGTCGCATCCCGTAGAAAAGCCTCAGAGGTTCACCACGGGGATCCTGACGGAGAGAGAGAGAGGGAGAGAGAGAGAGAGAGAGAGAGAGGGGGGGGGCAGAGGAAAAGGGTTAAGGGACAGGAGAAGGGTAGAACTGTATAAAGGGTTAAGGGACAGGAGAAGGGTAGAACTGGAAAAGGGTTAAGGGACAGGAGAAGGGTAGAACTGTATAAAGGGTTAAGGGACAGGAGAAGGGTAGACCTGTATAAAGGGTTAAGGGACAGGAGAAGGGTAGAACTGGAAAAAGGGTAAAGGGACAAGAGAAGGGTAGAACTGGAAAAAGGGTTAAGGGACAGGAGAAGGGTAGAACTGGAAAAAGGGTTAAGGGACAGGAGAAGGGTAGAACTGTATAAAGGGTTAAGGGACAGGAGAAGGGTAGAACTGTATAAAGGGTTAAGGGACAGGAGAAGGGTAGAACTGTATAAAGTGTTAAGGGACAGGAGAAGGGTAGAACTGGAAAAAGGGTTAAGGGACAAGAGAAGGGTAGAACTGTATAAAGGGTTAAGGGACAGGAGAAGGGTAGAACTGGAAAAGGGTTAAGGGACAGGAGAAGGGTAGAACTGTATAAAGGGTTAAGGGACAGGAGAAGGGTAGAACTGTATAAAGGGTTAAGGGACAGGAGAAGGGTAGACCTGTATAAAGGGTTAAGGGACAGGAGAAGGGTAGAACTGTATAAAGGGTTAAGGGACAGGAGAAGGGTAGAACTGGAAAAGGGTTAAGGGACAGGAGAAGGGTAGAACTGTATAAAGGGTTAAGGGACAGGAGAAGGGTAGAACTGTATAAAGGGTTAAGGGACAGGAGAAGGGTAGACCTGTATAAAGGGTTAAGGGACAGGAGAAGGGTAGAACTGTATAAAGGGTTAAGGGACAGGAGAAGGGTAGAACTGTATAAAGGGTTAAGGGACAGGAGAAGGGTAGAACTGGAAAAAGGGTTAAGGGACAGGAGAAGGGTAGAACTGGAAAAAGGGTTAAGGGACAGGAGAAGGGTAGAACTGGAAAAAGGGTTAAGGGACAGGAGAAGGGTAGAACTGTATAAAGGGTTAAGGGACAGGAGAAGTGTAGAACTGGAAAAGGGAGGAGGAGAGGGAAAATAGCACTTCTAGAATTAGAACATAATACGTTATTAGTATTATATAACACTAGAGTAGGGAGACTTTGGAGTAGGGGAAAGAACTAGAGTAGGGAGACTTTGGAGTAGGGGAAAGAAAACTAGAGTAGGGAGACTTTGGAGTAGGTGAAAGAAAACTAGAGTAGGGAGACTTTGGAGTAGGTGAAAGAAAACTAGAGTAGGGAGACTTTGGAGTAGGTGAAATAACTAGAGTAGGGAGAATTTGGAGTAGGGGAAAGAAAACTAGAGTAGGGGAAAGAAAGAGAGAAAAGTGGAACTGGAGCGGGAGTGGGGGGTAGAAAGGACAAGAAGGAGAGGAGAAACGAGGAGAACTGGAGTAGAGTCCAATTATCCTGATTGAAATTAACTTTAAATCCCCGGCTATAAAAACATCATTTCATGGGTTGTGCGCTCACTGCTTCCAGAGCTGTGTGACTCATAGGAGAGGAAGTTCTGAAACACACATACATCTCACATCCATAACACTTCAGGCCTGTGTACTCCACAGAGACTAACACTGACGCCTGATTATGCACATATACCATTATGATGCTCATACACCACACTGGGAGAGGGAGCAAGCACTCCTTGACACATCATCCACTCCCTGACAAACACACACACACACATGCATCCACACATATATCCATGCAAACATAAATTGATTCAGACACAAAAGCGCGCACACACACACACACAAATCAATGTACTAACAACTCCACACAAATACACACAAACACTCTCCCTCTCTCTCCAGTGAGCTGGTGAGGCGACTCATTACCTCTCCCTGTCGGTAAAGGAGGGGGTGCCGTGCAGCGTCTGCCGGCTGTCCTCCAGAGCCAGGGAACGAGGGAGGGCGAGAGAGAGGGGGGGGGGCCACGCCACGGGAAAGCGGGGGCGGGTGCTGGGAACAGCTGCGGTCGTAACTGGCAGAGAGAGAGAGAGACGGAGTAAAAGAGAGAGATGGAGAGCGAGACTGAGTGAGAGGAAAAGAGGGAATGACATGGGCATTTAACAGCGGAGAACACATTACAACGCCTCTGAGAGAGAGTTAATGCACTCATTTGACTCATTAAAGCGCTGTCAGACGAGAGGGAGAAGAGGAGAGAGGTTGCAAGAAAGGGAGGGAGAGAAAGAGTGTGGTGGTCGAGGTTGAAATAGCGGGTAGAGAGAGAGAAAGAGGGTAAAGAGGTGAAGGAAACAGATGGTGTGAGAGAGGTAAAGGGGAAGGGGAAGGGAGATACCTAGTCAGTTGTACAACTGAATGCCTTCAACTGAAATGTGTCTTCTGAATTTAACCCAACCCCTCTGAATCAGGGAGGTGCGGGGGGGTGCCTTAAATCGACATCCACGTCTTTGGCGCCCGGGGAACAGTGGGTTAACTACCTTGCTCAGGGGCAGAACGGCAGACTTTGACCTTGTCAGCTCTGGGATTCGATCCAGCAACCTTTTGGGTTACTGGCCCAACCACTAGGCTATCTTCCCGAAATGGGGATCGGGGGGGGGGGAGAAATGAAAAGGAAGAAAGGGGGAGTGATGAAAAGAGAGCGTGAGAAGAAGGGGATACAGGGCTGATGTGGGGAAACATTATTCCAATCACGTGTATGAGCTATGATGTTGTTGGCACAGTGAGAGTCACAGGTACACCATACACAGCTCTTTGGAGCACTCACACACACAACAAAGACTTTTTCACAGCCACACACTGTAGATCACAGACATGCAGTTCCAGTCATGTAAACTATTCACATATGCATGTGTGTGTGTACACACACACACACACACACACACACACATGGTGAAACGTTCTCCAACATCGATTGCTTTTCCATTATCACAATCAACAGAATTCTATTCAATTCTATACGGTCTCGTCTCTATTCAATCCCCTACTTTTCTCCGTCAAACACCTATTCCATTCCCACTGTAACCTTCCCTCCATTCCTCACCACAATTTACCCAATATGTACATTCACAGTCATACTGAAACTGCAACAAAAGCCCACACTTACACAAGACAGAGAGAGAGAGAGATACTCTTGCTCCAATTAAGCACCTCAACAACACTTGTTTCCAGCACACACAATTTCAACCAGCCTACAGCGGAGACAGAGAGAGAGAGAGATAGCGGGAGAGAGAAAGAAGAAAAAAGGAGAGAGGGAGAGGGAGGGAGCGACAGAGAGAGATGGGGCTTATCGTGTATCGGCACACAGTGAGCAGAGGGATTATCTGAGGATCTGGAGCTGGCCCGGGCAGTGCTGGGACTAATAGGAGACTGGGGAAGAAGATAAGAATACTGTGTGACGATCAAGGATCAACCAGAACCCAGTATTACTGAAAGGTGATGAAGCTAAATGAAAGTAAAGGATGAAGAATGGGGATGAGAGAGAGAGGAGGGGGGGGGGGTTGAAAAGAGAGAGAGGAGACAGGAAGGAGAGAGAGAGAGGAGGCGGGGTTGAAAAGAGAGAGAGGAGGGGGGGTTGAAAAGAGAGAGGAAGGGGGGGGTTGAAAAGAGAGAGGAAGGGGGGGGTTGAAAAGAGAGAGAGGAGGGGGGGGTTGAAAAGAGAGAGGAAGGGGGGGGTTGAAAAGAGAGAGGAAGGGGGGGTTGAAAAGAGAGAGGGGGGGTTGAAAAGAGAGAGAGGAGGGGGTGGGGGGTTGAAAAGAGAGAGAGGAGAGGGGGGGGTTGAAAAGAGAGAGAGGAGAGGGGGGGGGGGGTTGAAAAGAGAGAGAGGAGGGGGGAGGTTGAAAAGAGAGAGAGGAGGGGGGAGGTTGAAAAGAGAGAGAGGAGGGGGGAGGTTGAAAAGAGAGAGAAAGGAGACAGGAAGGAGAGAGACAGAATGACAGAAGGTAAGAAAATAAAGCAGGGGAAAGAGACAAAAAGAGGGCAAGTCAGAGAAAGAGATGGAGAGAAATGGGAGAATAGGAGGAGTGAAAGAGTGAGAGAGCAGGTGGGAAGAAGAGACCTCCATTGTCAAACAACAGAAGCGAACAGCACGAGCCCTCCTCCACATTCCAGAGGTCAGAGTTTTCATTTCACGTTAGAGTATGCACAACGCACACCCAGCTGATTTTATAGGTGAATGATACATCAAAGATGATATGAAAACAAGAGAACACAGCGTCAACCCGAAGTGGTTGAAATTGCACCACCTTCAACCTCTGAAAGCCTTTAAACATTGGGAAGGTATTTTCATCCGCTGTCTACAGTAGATCCGAGTTTTACCATTCCCATGTTCAAACAAATAACACTGTTGAAGGTCCCTGATGTACATAACAACTATGTTTCAGAGAAGGGGTAGAAAGAAAAAGAAGGGGGGGTGGGATTCTTACCAGAGTTTGGCTGTTATGATGACAGCAGTCAGGATGAGCAGAGAGGAGATGGTCACTGTGACGTAAAACTGAGGGTCCACTGGAGAACACACACACACACGCACACACGTACACACACGCACACACACACAAGTTACCGTTCACATGGTTGGAAATCAGCACAATAGAAGCACAATAGAAGAAAACCAGTGTCATGTGCATTAGAGCACGTAACGGAAAACACTTTGAAATGTTTTGCAACCAAAAACAAAAATGTGCGTATCTTATTGGACAAGTCCAGGTAGACCATCCCTGTTTCAGTCATTTCTCTTCCGTTTGGTGCCTTATGAATATAACCCAGGTCAACTGCAATGATGTAAGAAAAAAACACAACTCTGCTTTTCGAGAATTCCCATACTGTCAGTAAAGAAACTCAAAGGAGAATGAGCCGATGAAGTCATCCATTCCATTGCTTGGTGTGTGATGTCACCCATTTCCTTTTGGTGTGTTTTTGTGAGTTCAGAAAACTCTATTAAGCATTCTCCACCACCAAGACACAGCCATCCATCCACACAAAGCCAGCCCAGTGGGAATTGAAGTTACTCCCTGATGCCCTCAGAGTTCTTCTGATGTCTTTGTTCCAAAACACTCTATTCTCATGCCCACCAACACAAATCCTTTCTTTCTTTAATCTTTACTGATTTCTATGGTGCCCACCTTCCTCAGGCTCTCTCTCCTCCGCCTCACTTCCTCCATCCTCCACTCCCTCTGCGTCCGGGGCCTCCAGCAGATCCAGGGGCTCCTGGGGCAAAACGCTGCCCGGTGCACTCTGATGATGCAGCCAGGCCTCAGCGGTTGTCGTGGGGACTTCGTGGCCATGGTGGTACAGGTCCACTTCCTGGCTGGACAGGAAGTGATGCGTCTCGTCCTCCAGGGCTAGTGTGGGGCCCCAGTCCACGGACCAAATAGGGGTGGGTGTGACCTGTCCTGTGATGGACAGCTGGGCTGAGAAGGCCTCCACCTGCCCCTCGCCCTCATTGTCACGGTTACAGGTTGAGGGTCGCGTCACCGCGGCAACCAGGAGAAAGAAAAGGCAGCGGTGGGTGGTCAGTCGTTTGACAGGAGAGATGGAGCTGAGAGAGAAAGAGAGAGAGAGAAGAAAGGAAGGAAGGAGAAAAGAAGAGAAAGACAGAGGGAGAAATAAAGAGAAGCAGAAAGAAAAGGGAGGCAGAATGAGAAATAGAGCACGATTAACACTACAAATGCATTGTCCACCGTCTAACTGGACTCCTCATGCAACATGCATACAACCAGAGGGTCTGACTCTGTGTCCGTCTAAACATCCGCTCACTCTCTCCATCTTACCATCTCTCCATCGCTTCGTTCTGTTCACTGAGCCCCAACTCCTCCGATCATCTCTCTCTCTGGGAGGAGAGAAGAAAAAGAAAAGAGAGGAAGAGCGAAAGAGAGAGAGAGAAAAAGAGGGAGGGTTCACTTCTCTTCTGACACTGACTGATATTGAAAATGTAAACAGACACTCATAGACGGCAGTACAGGAATACACACACCTCTCTCTCTCTCTCTCTCTCTCTCTCCTGGGCAGTGGCACTCCTGGCTGTCCAAAATGAGCGCTTAATTTTGCCACATGCTTATACAGTTCGCACATCAGACATGCAAGCACACCGCTGTGCACAAAACATTCATCATACGCATTCATGGGGCTAATGTCCCATAAGGTGGTACTTTTAGCTCCAGAAAGATTGACTTCATATCTACTACCACTGTCACTCAGTCAACCAGACAGGAACACACACTCTCTCTCTCTCTCTCACACACCCACCAGCAGACAACTCACTGTCACACAAGCACGCACACAACATTCACTCAGACAGATATCAGTTAACATGCCTACCTCTGGCTGAAGAGAGAGGGAATGAGGGAGACAGTGAGAAAGGGGGAGATATAGAGAGCGAGTAGGAAAAGGCATTGGTTGCCTTAGCGACAGAGACATGTAGAGTCAGAGAGAGAGAGAGAGCGAGGAGGAGGACGGAGGGAGACTGTAGGAAAGATTGAAATGCTAATTATGCTTTTAACTCGCTCAATTAAAAGGACAGCAAAAAAATGAAATGTACTTGAGGACGGAAATAATGAAGATACAGAAGATGGCGTTAATATTCTCATTTTGGGGGCAGAGGAAAAAAGTATTCTGTTATGTTCAGAAAACACTGATACAAGCCAGAGAGTGGCGAGACAGAGAGGTGGAGGAAAATCAATATACATTAATTTACACAAGGACAGGTTGAGTGGGGTGATAAACAGAATAACTAGTGTTCATAATAAATGAGGTGCCACCACAGGGATACACAATATGAAGGAGAAATATTTGGAGGCAGGAAGGTCACAGTATGACAGCTTTATTGCATACATGAAACGACAACATTTACATAGAAAATGATCTCTCTCGCTCGCACTCCCTCCCTCTCCGTATGCTCTCTTTCCACCTCCGCCACTCTCTCAATCTGTCACCCCCCCCCCTATCCTTCTCCTCTGTCCCCCTCACTCCCTTCCTCTCGCCTTCGTTGCTCTTCAGGCTGCGAGGAGCAGCGTCTTGGGCTTGGTGGCGGCGTGCAACTTGCTCTCACTGGAGAACACAGCGAAGCCACGACGTTGAGCCCGACTCTGGTGCATCTTGGGATGTGTAGTCCTCTTCTTTGTCATCGTCGTAATCTACAGTAATGTGGGGAGTCATAGTTAAACACGTTACATCCATTTCCAGTTCATGCTCTTTTAAAAAGTTGACATGTTCAATCTTCAGGGCTCGATTCAATCTGTAGCGCTGAAGATCTTCGCTGTAGGTCACTTCCGATTGAGCCCCGACATATGCAGCGTTTGCCGTGAATGCATCGCTTTTACATTTCTACCCCTCTGTAGCGCAGGTCTTCAGCACTACGGATTGAATCGAGCCCATATCTTTATCAAAGCGATCAGTCTTGAAGTTAATTAGCTATAATCTTACAGCTACTTTTTTGGGTGTGATTTATATAGATTTGTCTACAGCTGAAGCTAAAGGAGACACTTTGAACCAATGGCTTCTTGCAGTAGAAACCCTTTGAGACGTGTTGCTTTGAGTTTTTCCTGATCTATGTTATATTACTTGTGTGTGTGTGTGTTTCAGCCCGCTGTCACCCCCCTCCTCACCATCACTGTCCTCTTCGTCCTCGGAATCTCCCTCTGATTCTACCAGGGAGGCGTCCAATCGGTTGTCTCGCTTCGTTGTGACGTCGCCCCTGTGACAACATCACCATTAGAAACTGGGTGGTTCGAGCCCTGAATGCTGATTGGCTGACAGCCGTGGTATATCAGTGTACCACAGGTATTAAAAAACATGTATTTTTACTGTTCTAATTATGTTGGTAACCAGTTTATAATAGCAATAAGGCACTTCTGGGGTTTGTGGTACAGTGGGGCAAAAAAGTATTTAGTCAGCCACCAATTGTGCAAGTTCTCCCACTTAAAAAGATGAGAGAGGCCTGTAATTTTAATCACAGGTACACTTCAACTATGACAGACAAAGAGAAAAAAAATTGGAAGGAGGTTTTCACTCAAAATCTCATGATACATGGCCCCATTCATTCTTTCCTTTACACGGATCAGTCGTCCTGGTCCCTTTGCAGAAAGACAGACAGCCCCAAAGCATGATGTTTCCACCCCCATGCTTCACAGTAGGTATGGTGTTCTTTGGATTGCAACTCAGCATTCTTTGTCCTCCAAACACGACGAGTTGAGTTTTTACCAAAAAGTTATATTTTGGTTTCATCTGACCATATGACATTCTCCCAATCTTCTTCTGGATCATCCAAATGCTCTCTAGCAAACGTCAGACAGGCCTGCACATGTACTGGCTTATGCAGGGGGACACGTCTGGCACTGCAAGATTTGAGTCCCTGGTGGCGTAGTGTGTTACTGATGGTAGGCTTTGTTACTTTGGTCCCAGCTCTCTGCAGGTCATTCACTAGGTCCCCCCCCCCCGTGTGGTTCTGGGATTTTTGCTCATCGTTCTTGTGATCATTTTGACCCCACGGGGTGAGATCTTGCATGGAGCCCCAGATCGAGGGAGATTATCAGTGGTCTTGTATGTCTTCCATTTCCTAATAATTGCTCCCACAGTTGATTTCTTCAAACCAAGCTGCTTACCTATTCAGTCTTCTCAGCCTGGTGCAGGTCTACAATTTTGTTTCTGGTGTCCTTTGACAGCTCTTTGGTCTTGGCCATAGTGGAGTTTGGAGTGTGACTGTTTGAGGTTGTGGACAGGTGTCTTTTATACTGATAACAAGTTCAAACAGGTGCCATTAATACAGGTAACGAGTGGAGGACAGAGGAGCCTCTTAAAGAAGAAGTTACAGGTCTGTGAGAGCCAGAAATCTTGCTTGTTTTGTAGGTGACCAAATACTTATTTTCCACCATAATTTGCAAATAAATTCATTAAAAATCCTACAATGTGATTTTCTGGAATTCTTTTTCTCATTTTGTCTGTCATAGTTGAAATGTACGTATGATGAAAATTACAGGCCTCTCTCATCTTTTTAAGTGGGAGAACTTGCACAATTGGTGGCTGACTAAATACTTTTTTGCCCCACTGTATAGGGCCAATATACAACGACTAAGGGATGTATCCAGGCACTCCGCTTTGTGTCGGCATAAGAACAGCCCTTAGCCATGGTATATTGGCCATATACCACACCCCCTCGTGCTTTATTGCTCAATTAGACACCGACAGCCCATTATTCTTGTTATTCTGTGGCCTGGGGTTATCTAGTGATTAGCATCACCCCCTCAGCACAAATATGAAATGTAGTTTATTTGATAATTAAAAGGTGTCAGGCTGTTCTTGCCAGAAGGTTATTTCCACTGTGGTACTCATATGTCAGTAGCCTACAAGCACGGGATCAAATCCCAGTTCTATCGCTACTTCGGAAGAAACTCTCTTCTCTCTTCCCCGTTATTCTACACTGTCCTATATGTTAAACAAACAAAAAAACACACATAAAAGAAGGGATACCCCCCTCTTTTACAAAAACGACAAATACATATTATTCAACTGATATTGGTTTGGTGTAAAGTACATAAAGAAGTGAGGTGAGGGGCACATGAGTAATAGTTTTTGTCAGGTGCCCCCATAAAGAATTTCAGAGTTCTATTAAACTGCAAATCATTAAAACATCAGATCAGTATTCATTGACCTAGAGGAGTACTGACAGAAAGGTGTTGAGCCCACCTCTGCTTCCCGGAGCTGGGGAGCTGCTCCCACACCGTAAGGGCGCGACCCCCGGTGACCCAGCGGTGACCCCCACTGCCCGTGAGCCACGCCGCAAAGCAAAGGATTCTCGGAGCATCCGCCCAGGTCAGCGAGGCCAGGTACCTGCACTGAGGTAGAGAGAACACTGGGAGAGATGGAAGGAGAAAAGGGGAGAGAGAGAGAGAGAGAGAGAAGGAAAGAAGGAGAAAAGTAGATAGAAAAAGTTGATGAAAACCAAAACAGATTTAGGGAACAATGCATTCTATGAACAGCGTGGCTCTATAGGTTGGCAATTGTAACATAATAATCAGGGAAGAACCAGTTGTGTTAGCTTTACTCACAGTTCAAGGTGCTTTCCCCATTCGCCAAATCATAGCATGAGCCAATGAGGAGTCCCCCAGTCTGATGTACACAATCTGTTACTCCAGCGATGCTGCTGTGATTGGTTAGCCTGGACACGGTGCCTGTGGTGATTGGACAGAGGAACGGTAAACATCAGATAGTACACAGATCTGTAAGGTCTAGCACTGTACCATATTAAGCTGGCTCTTCTATATAGTGTGCGCATGCACACACACGCACACCACTTCGCACCTGTCCTCCAGTTGAGAATCCTAAGGTTGGCTCTGCCGTAGGCAACGAAGAGCCTGTCACCACGGGGACTGAGGGTCAGACGACCTTCCTGACTCCCGCAGCCCGTTACCGTTGCGTCCCAATGATGTAACAGCTGCAGGGGGTCGCGGTTGGTGCAGAGCCCCTCCCACACAGACACCCCACCCTCTGCTGAGCTGCTGAACACCAGGGGACCCTGGGACTGTGGAGGATAGATAGGGGGCAGTTGTCATGGAGACTGAATGCAGTGGCTGAATACAATGCATGGATACGGTGTGTGTGTGAGTGTGTGAGTGCATGTGTGTGTCTGTGCGTGCATGCCTGCGTGGTTTCGCATAATTTATGAACAAAGGTGGGGATGGTGCTTTCACTGCTTTGGCTTAAATGTGTTGAGCATATAACACTCCATAAATGTAAGTCTTAAAGGCCCAGGGCAGTCAAAAACGTGATTTTCTTGTGTTTTCTTTATATTTCCACAATATGATGTTGGAACAATACTGTGACATTGCCAAAATGATGATAATGCCCTTTTAGTGTAAGAGCTTTTTGAAAAGGCTGCCGAAAATGTCAGCCTGTTTTGGTGGGATGGCGTTTTGGCATGTCTGGTATCAAATTAGTTAATAGACCAATAAGAAAGACACTTCCAAACCTCTCTACCAATAACAGCTAGTTTTCAGTTTTCCCCTCCCCACTCAGACCACTCCCAGACAGAATTGGCTCTTTGCTAATTGAAAACAATCACAGTAAGGTACTTAATTGTTACCAAGAAATGATTTGATATTGAGACAAACCAGCTGCATTGGACATTTAAACTATGTATTAAAACAGCCCCCAAGGAACCTGTATACAGTGCCTTGCAAAAGTATTCATTCCCCTTGGCGTTTTTCTTATTTTGTTGCGTTACAACCTGTAATTTAAGTTGAATTTGGATTTCATGTAATGGACATACACAAAATAGTCCAAATTGGTGAAGTGAAAAAAAAAGAAAAGAAGTTTGTTTAAAAAAATAAATTCAAACAGAAAAGTGGTGCGTGCACATGATCTCAGTATATATACCTGTACACCTGTTCTGAAAGGCCCCAGAGTCTGCAACACCACTAAGCAAGTGGCACCACGAAGACAAAGAAGCACCACGAAGACCAAGAAGCACCACGAAGACCAAGAAGCACCACGAAGACCAAGAAGCACCACCACCACCAAACAAGAACTCTCCAAACAGGTCAAGGTAAAGTTGTGGAGAAGTACAGATCAGGGTTGGGTTATAAAAAAATATCAAAAACTTTCAACATCCCACGGGGCACCATTAAATCCATTATTAAAAAATGGAAAGAACATGGCACAACAACAATCCTGCCAAGAGAGGGCCACCCACCAAACCTCACGGACCAGGCAAGGAGGGCATTAATCAGATAGGCAACAAAGAGACCAAGGATAACCCTGAAGGAGCTGCAAAGCTCCACAGCGGAGATTGGAGTATCTGTCCATAGGACCAGTTGAGGCCGTACACTCCACAGAGCTGGGCTTTAAGGAAGAGTGGCCAGAAAAAAGCCCTTGCTTAAAGACAAAAGTAAGCAAAGATGTTTGGTGTTCGCCAAAAGGCATGTGGGAGACTCCCCAAATATATGGAAGAAGGTACCCTGGTCAGATGAGCCTAAAATTGAGCTTTTTGGCCAACAAGGAAAATGCAGGGACTGAGAAACTGATCAGAATTGAAGGAATGATGGATGGTGCTAAATACTAGGAAATTCTTGAGGGAAACCTGTTTAAGTCTTCCAGAGATTTGAGACTGGGACGGAGGTTCACCTTCCAGCAGGACAATGACCCTAAGCATACTGCTAAAGCAACACTCAAGTGGTTTAAGGGGAAACATTTAAATGTCTTGGAACGGCCTAGTCAAAGCCCAGACCTCAATCCAATTGAGAATCTGTGGAGATTGCTGTACACCAGCAGAACCCATCCAACTTGAAGGAGCTGGAGCAGTTTTGCATTGAAGAATGGGCAAAAATCCCAGTGGCTAGATGTGCCAAGCTTATAGAGACATACCCCAAGAGACTTGCAGCTGTAATTTCTGCAAAAGGTGGCTCTACAAAGTAAGGACTTTGGGGGGTGAATAGTTATGCACGCTCAAGTTCAGTTTTTGTGTATGTGTCTTATTTCCTGTTTGTTTCACAAGAAAAAATATTTTGCATCTTCAAAGTGGTAGGCATGTTGTGTAAATCAAATGATTACAAACCCCCAAAATATGTATTTTAATTCCAGGTTGTAAGGCAACAAAATAGGTAAAATTCCAAGGGGGTGAATACTTTCGCAAACCACTATAGTCCATTTCTGATCCTCTATCCTCGCAAATATAATGTATTTATTTTTGAAAGTAACGAGGAAAAGAGCACTTAATACTCTTTTGGACCTCTTTGGAATCTATATATATCTTAATTGATTTTGTATTTATTTCCACACTGCCTACAAGTGTGTAGCATATAAGGAGAACAAGATATTTGTTTCTGCCTCAACCAATTTGTTTGGCGTGACAACACCTAAGTTGGCTAAAACACACACATCTGTCAACGGTACGGAAATATTTGCTTTCATTTCAGCAAGGCCTTGATGAAAACAAGTTTTTGTTCATTAGGGCAGAAAACTAAAATTAGCATTTGTTATTGGACCAGTTTCAGTTCATTTTCTTCTGTTTGAACACAACCATAGTTACAGAAGCACTATAGCTTAAAGGTTAAAGGCCTAGAATGTGACACTATTGGCTCTTGATTATGGCAGCCACCTGTAGGGAGGTCACAGCCTCCTCATGGGCGTTGATTGATTGACAGTTGTCCATGGTTTGCCAGCTCCAGGCCTGTACTTTACCCCCATCTGCAGACAGAGAGAGGGAGAGGGTAAAGAGTGAGTGAGGGAGAGGGAGAGAGGTTGATAGAGAGAGAGGGGGGTGAAAGGAGAGATGGAGGGAGGGTGAGAGTATGGGAAAAGAGAGAGGGGAGGGATGGTAAAAGAGCAAGAGAGAGAGAGAGACAGGGAGAGAAAGAGAGGTTAAGTAGGCCTGACAGTTGCTGGCAGACATTACTGATGTCTTGCATAAATACCTGTGAGCTTGAGTCTCTTCACTTGTCTGCCTCTGTCAGTCTGACGACACTTATTGTCAACTGCAGGGTTAGGCAACCCTGGTCCTGGAGTGCTGCAGGCACTTCCATGTTTTTTATTTAACCGACATGGAAGACCAGGTGGGTTGAATTTAGGCAATCACTGAACTGATCAATTAGCTAGTTGGAACAAAATCCTTCAGTACCTGCGGCATCCCAGGAACAGGGTTGCCTACCCCTAATCCACTGAGTCTGTCATAGACAGTCACAGACACACAAACATATACGTACACCCCCCCCCCCCCTCACACACAGAAACTGCATCCACTCAAACCTGATCCTGTGATGATGTAGCCATCGCCTTCAGGCACAAAGCAGAGAGCAGTCACCGCGTTAAAGGTGTAGATGGACTTTACACACTGGCCTGGATGGAGAGAGGGGAACACTGATTTCTTTGTCCACAACACACACAGGGAATTACGTAGGCACACGCACACAGACGCACACAGGGCACTCACCCAGACAAAGCTGTAGGGCTCAGACTGTGTATGTACGAAGTGAACTAACCAGTGCTTAAAGCCCAGATCCTCACACAACAGTCCGCTGAACCACTCAGGATGAACCTCTCCTTGTCTCCCAGAGACAGTTCCCAGGCTAGAGAGAGAGAGAGAGAGAGAGAGAGAGAGAGAGAGAGAGAGATTGACAGTAGGGAGGAGAGGGGGGGGGGGGGGAAGAGACAAGGGGGCATTGAATGGAAGAAAAAGATATGGAGAGAATATATGGGGGAGGGAATTATAATCATTTTATTTGTTGTCATTGTACAGTTCATAGTCAGTATGCATATAATTATCGTCCATGTTGTTATTGATTTAATATGATGCGTTCCCGAGTTCTCGTCTTGGTAATGTAAGCCTGACTTATGCCAAAGTAGCTCATGGAATCAGAGAAAAAACCTGGAGAGCGTGAGATAGAGATACGGAGAGGGGGAGCGTGGGTGGAGAGACAGAAAGGGCAGAGAAGTTCAAGTAGTGGCACGATCCCTCCTTCAGTCAGAATGAGAGTAACCCAGAGTGTCTACTGCAGCTAGTTCTCTCTGTGGATTTGACCTGATGAACTAAAACTATAATTACACTGCCTGAAATATAAGTGTGTGTGTGTGTGTGCGTGTGTGTACATGTTTTACTATATTTGTGAGTACCAGCAGTCCTCACACGAATAGTAAACCGGTCCTCACTTGTATACAGGCTATTTTAGGCTTAGGGGTAGGGTTAGGAGTTTTTTTTTTTTTTTTTTTTACCTTTATTTAACTAGGCAAGTCAGTTAAGAACAAATTCTTATTTTCAATGACGGCCTAGGAACAGTGGGTTAACTGCCTGTTCAGGGGCAGAACGACAGATTTGTACCTTGTCAGCTCGGGGGTTTGAACTTGCAACCTTCCGGTTACTAGTCCAACGCTCTAACCACTAGGCTACGCTGCCGCCCCGGGTTAGGGTTAGGAGTTAGGGTTAGGATTAGTATAGTAAGACATACTGTAGGTGTGTGTGTGTGTCCGTCCATTCCCTACCGAGTCTCCTACAGTATTCAGGCGGAGGGGCAGATAGACAGGTGACTCCACCAGTGTGACCTCCCAGATTCCGCTGCTCGGTTGCCGTAGGAACGTGCCACACCTTTACTGTTGTGTCTCGACTGAGAGAGAGAAATACAGAGAGAGATGGAGAGAACAACGGAGAGAGATGAAATGAGTGTGAGAGACAGAAAGAGACAGCGAGAGACAGAGAGTGAGAGCAGACAAGCTTGAAGTAGATCAATAACACTCTGTTCATGCGAGAATGGCTCTCAGTGTAGGAGGAGAAAGTTAGCATATTAAGAGTTACAGAGAGAGGAGGAGGGAGAAAGAAAGAAATTAATTGAATTATTCACAGTTATGCGATCTATTATTAAATCGGAGAATGACTCACTTACCTGCCGGAGATCACCAGGTTGTCAACGGCAACCACACAGGTGACGATGTCACTGTGACCCTCCAGCGACCTCAAGCGAAACTTGGCTTTCTCCCATGATGCTTTGAGAGATGTAAACTCGGCATCTGAAAAAAAGGGACCCATCATAATCACCATGGACCCAGAACCCAAGTCTTACGTGAACTTCTTTACAAAGGGACAGATTCAGACTTGTACGCCTTTCTTATGCACTTCTCAGTAGTTGGTATTCAGATGTGTGTGCGTAACGGGCTTTGTGCAGGCGCGTAACGGGCTTTGTGCAGGCGCGTAACGGGCTTTGTGCAGGTGCGTAACGGGCTTTGTGCAGGCGCGTAACGGGCTTTGTGCAGGCGCGTAACGGGCTTTGTGCAGGCGCGTAACGGGCTTTGTGCAGGCGCGTAACGGGCTTTGTGCAGGCGCGTAACGGGCTTTGTGCAGGCACGTAACGGGCTTTGTGCAGGCGCGTAACGGGCTTTGTGCAGGCGCGTAACGGGCTTTGTGCAGGCGCGTAACGGGCTTTGTGCAGGTGCGTAACGGGCTTTGTGCAGGTGCGTAACGGGCTTTGTGCAGGTGCGTAGCGGTCTTTGTACAGGTGCGTAACCCTCATTAATAATTGCTTTAATGTTTTCTGCTATTTTACCAGGTAAGTTGACTGAGAACACGTTCTCATTTACAGCAACGACCTGGGGAATAGTTACAGGGGAGAGGAGGGGTATGAAAGAGCCAATTGTAAACTGGGGAGGATTAGGTGACCGTGATGGTTTGAGGGACAGATTGGGAATTTATCCAGGACACTCTTACAATAAGTGCCTTGGGATCTTTAATGACCATAGAGAGTCGGGGCACCCGTTTAACGTCCCATCCGAAAGAGGGTCCCCAATCACTGCCCTGTGGCATTGGAATATTTTTTACACCAGAGGAAAGAGTGCCTCCTATTGGCCCTCCAACACCATTTCCAGCAGCATCTGGTCTCCCATCCAGGGACTGACCAGGACCAACCTTGCTCAGCTTCAGAAGCAAGCCAGCAGTGGTATGCAGGGTGGTATGCTGCTGGCACTGTGATGAGAACAGTCCAGTCGTTGTGAACCGTGCGCCAGTCTCCAAGTTTAAACTGCTGCATGTACTGTATGTATGGTCTGCAGTCCATAATGATTCCAATAGGATACATGTCGCAAATGACTGCACAACTTGTAATACGTTAGCCCAATATGATCCACAATTACTAGAGATCCTCAGGAACAACCACACAAACGTGACAGAGGAAAGAAAGGTAAACTAACTGTGTAATGGAATGATGCAAAATGTAAGGAAACAAACACTAAAGTGACCGTTAAAAATATGTGTGTGTATAACTGACAGTGGCTACCGATAGTGGCTAATATTTAACATGATACAAATTGTAAAACACATAGGGGAAAAAAGTAGATATAATTCAAACACTCTAGAAAATCAGAAATCAACTCTAGGTTTGGTGCTATACTCTCATTTGCGGATGGCTACAGAAGCCTATAGCTTAGGTCTCCAAACGTTATTCTAGCAAAGTTATAAGGCCTTCATTTTATAAACGTCACTGTGGGAAAGTTGATATGTCGATATGCTTTAGTTTGCTGCCATATGACTGGTTTCACATGTCTCCAGCGATCATCAGTTCAAATAGATCTGAAACAATTGTCATTAATATTTACAACCCCCTTATCTAAGCGGCTTACTTTACCTGGATCTTAACAACAGCTCTTATCAATTTGTAAATTACAGTGCACGGAGAACGCTGACATTTCAAACGGAAAAAAGAACAAAGATGCTATTCCACTTGGAACCGACAGGTTGCTCGACCTTATTCATCGTTACATCGCGCATAAAGGGGATGGCATTATGAGGGAATGAAGTCAAAACTGATCTAGGATCTGTTTTGCCTTTAAGATCATAAAGAATAAGACAGGGAGGGACCAGGGCAAGTATCCACAAAGCGTCTCAGAGTAGGTGCAGATCTAGAATCTGTCTATACAATCTTATTCAGTATGACCTAAAAGGCTAAACTAATACTAGATCAGCGCCCCTATTCTGAGACACTTGGTGAATACAGGCCCGGGCCTCCGGCCTGATCATGGACATTGTGAGAGACTATAATAGCCATGGTTGACTCAACACTTCTCTAACCTTAGTTGATCAATAACTACTGTACACGTATTTGTCAGCTCTAGAGCATGAAACTAATTCTGTTTCTAGGAAACAAACAGTACAAACAGATCAGGCTTGTGTTCAGTAGGCACGAAGCTGAAGAAAACCGTCTGAAACAGGTAGGTACGATCTGAACTCATGAAATGGTAGTTTTGGTTTGTCGTTCTGAAGCGTTTTGCTACAGTGTGCCAACAGTGGCCCCTAATCAACACAACCCAGGTGGGAAGGACAGATCGAAACGTTAACTATTTGTAATATAATTTCTGGGAGCCTACCGAGCCGTTTCCATATTCTCTTTCCTTCAATCACAGTACATTCGTGAGATACCAATGAGTATGAGAATGTGTCTACATAATCTAACAAACCCTAGTTTAAAGATAACCCCACCTTCCTGGTTTTCCTTGGGGCTTGTGTCGGTCACAGCTAGACAGGGCTCTGACTGCTCTTCCCTTGCTCCTGTCTCTCTCCGTCCTCCTGTCTCCTCCTTTCTTCCTGTCTCTCCCCTTGTTACCGTCTCCTTCTGACTGCCTGTCTTCTTCTGTCGGCCTGTCGGCTCTGCTTCTCCCTTGGGGATCTTGGTAGCAGAGGGGCTGTGTGATGGAAGAGCCTCAGAGGTGGCTTCACTGTGCCCGAGCAACAACAAAAAAAACACACCAAACGCCAAGAGTGAATTGACAGTGCAGTCACATTCAGGAAAACGTTATGTGGACAGACATACAGAACAGTGCATAGGCTAAGCCATAGACACACAAGCAAGCTTACAAATAATGATAATCCTTTATTACATTTCTATAGCACTTCAGTACAAGTATAATCTCAAAGTGCATAAATATACAGTTGTCGCCATGGCGTGGAAAAACAGATTGATGTTGTCGTTGTGTCTTTGATTAACAGATTATCACTATCATTTTCATTATCGTGTCTTTAAACTACTTAGCGATAATGACATTTCCCCTGGTATTCCCTTGATATTTCAAAGCCCTGGGAGAGTGTGCCCAGTCGTAACTCTGTGGAAGGAATCCCTAAGTGATGGCTACGCGGCGTTCTATCCCATCTACTACTCCAATACATTAGGATGCCTTGAAAGAATGACTGACTTTGACCTCTGTCGGCTAGACTCAAGCCAGATCAAAGCATCAAAGTGAATGTTACAGCTTGTGAACAGGGATGTTAATCTCCCCTATCTCCCTCTAGCTCTCCCTCTAGCTCTCCCTCCCTCTCTCTCTCTCTCTCTTTCCTTACACTTGTCTTTTCATCTTCTCATGTTTTCCTCCTCCCACAATCCCCGGAGTTTGCTGGGGGCCAGAAAGCTGCAGCAGAAGTTCAGCCAATCTGGTGCGGAGCTCCGCCTTCCTGGAGATCTGAAGATAGTGGGGGTGGGGGTGGGGGGGTGGGGGGGGGTTGGGTTTAGATTTGTTTGAGCCCATAATTTAGGTTAATAATAACATGCATGACCGTAGAAATCTCCCTGGGTACGTCTCAATAGTCCAACGTCGCTCCTCCTTCATCTATACTGATCTGAGAAGAGATGGACTGATAAAAGACAGTGAGTAGACATCCGTCCATTATAGTACTGTCACCGATCCTATGTTTCCAGATCAGAGCAGATGAAGGAAAGGAGACAAAACGACCACTGTAGACTATTGATATATTTTGTCCTAGAAACAATTAATTGAAATACTGTAGAATTCCATTCATTCCTATGGAGGTCTACTGCTAGGGAGTGCCAATATGGCCGACCGGTGGGTTCAAATCCTCTCACAGCATCAGCAATCCAAGGTTTATAAACAAACCCCCCCCCCCCCCCCCCCCTACAGTTTACAAGGTGATTCAGATTGCCAAAACCCCAATGACACCAAATCAAGATTAGAAAGGCATGATACATCTCGACACAAGAGAAGGGTATCATTGTTATGCTTACATTTGATGTGTTCAATTAGTGCCAGTGTAGATGAGGTTGATCTAAAACTCGGCCAAAACCCAATGAGAACGCAAGTTGTTTACCACTAGATTTCTAAAGATTGTGATCTAGCGAGCCTATTCTCTATCTCACATGGGTGAAATTATTTAATGATCAGCTGTTCAGTCTTGGTGTGCTCCAGCTAGGTTGGCCTCAATTGAACTCACTCACGACCGAGACTGTAATAATATCAAACGTAACCTGCAAGATTGTATTGGAGGATTAAGGTGCTACATCAAGATCTCTCTTGGGAGCGAGTAGTCATATCCGGGAGTATTAGTACCAAGGGAAATCTATTCAGGATTGTGGAATAAGCACCGGTGCGCTCATGACACGACTGATATTAAAACTATGGCTGAAGATGAGAAGTGAAAGTCGTGTTCTGTACCTTAACTCTTTCTTCTGGAGTGAGAGATTGAGAAATGTTGATCTCCAGATTCTCAATCTGTCTCAGTTTCTTCTGGAGCTTTCTCACCTCCCCCATCTGAAACCCTTATTCTACAAGCACTAACAACTGTTCCGGATTAGTATGTCTACAATGTTTCACTAGGCTTGTGGGTCATGCAACATTCATGTTTAAGTGTTTCTACCGTGTTTCACTAGTTTGTTGTCCTTTCTCTGTCCAGTCAATCGTTTCCATAGACGTGTCTCATCGCTGATGACAACAATGGTGGATAGCCTGTGTGAGCGTGTTTGAGGGGATACATTTGAGCAAGGATCTGCGCAAATTCGCTAATCTTCATCACATAATGAGCAGCAGTTTTTCCTGGGAGATGATCTATGTAGATCAGTGATCCTGCGCAGTCGGACTGCAATGTAGTAGATCTCAAACAAGCACGGGCGCTTTATTAACTTCTTCTCTGGTCTCCCGGACGGTTGCCGACATTGCTCTGGTTTACAGTGACACTAGGTGGAATGGAGAGGAACTTAATTTACAAAAATCCAAATACCAAGGCAGCGTTTCATTTTTATTACATGTGCTGAATCATTTCGACCACCGTTCACTTCTCCCCTATAGTGACTTGATTTGATAAGATTTAATTTGGTGTTATAACTGAATAATTATTTATATTCAGTGTATGAGAATAGGACTTGGTCTTCAATAATTCCGTTTGTGAGATAAAACATTTAAATAGCAATTTAATTCAATAACAAATAAGTGCTCAACCATTACGCCAATATGCACCATTTGTTATAATTAGTTGTAATAACATCCATAGTAAACATTATGTATATGTCTAGTCTGTGTATAGTGCCTATAAAAGTCTACACCCCCCTTTGGATTTCTTCACATTTTATTGTGTTACAAAGTAGGATTCAAATAGATTTAGACTAATTATCCTCTTTGGCAACTATCTACATGAAATACTCTATAATGTCAAAGTGGAAGAAAAATAAAACACTACTATACCTTGATTAGATAAGTATATACCCCTCAGTCAATAGATTTTAGAAACACCTTTGGCAGTGATTACAGCTGTGAGTCTTCCTGGGTAAGTCTCATAAGAGCTTTGTATACCTGTATTGTGCCCATTTGCCCATTATTCTTTTCAAAATTCTTCAAGCTTTGTCAAGGTGTCGGGGATTATAGCTAGACAGCAATTTTCAAGTCTTGCCAAACAGATTTAAGTCAAAACTGTAACTTGGCCACTCAGGAACATTCACGGTCTTCTTGGTAAGCAACTCTAGTGTAGATTTGGCTTTGTGTTGTTGGTTAATGTCCTGTTGAAAGGTGAATTCCTTTCCCAGTCTGGTGTAAAGCAGACTGAAGCAGGTTTGTCTCTAGGAGTTTGCCTGTGTTGAGCTCCATCACATTTATTTTCATCCTGAAAAACTCTGCAGTCTTTGTCGATGTCAAGCGTACACATACCATGATGCAGCCACCACCATGCTTGAAAATAAGGAGGGAGTTACTGAGTGATGTGTTGTGTTGCCAAACCCTTCCCTAACCCGGACAACGCTGGGCCAATTGTGCGCTACCCTATGGGACTCCCGGTCACTGCCGGTTGTGAAACAGGCTGGGATCGAACCCGGGTCTGCAGTAGCCCCAAATGTTACTTCAAAACTAATTTAGGATTGCCTAAAGGAAGGGGATAAACACTTATGTGACAACTATAGTTTAGTTAAACATTTTCTATTCATTTGTACAAATGTGTAGAATTTCCTTTTCCCTTTGACATTATGGAGTATGTTGTGTAGATCAATGGCAAAAATGTACAATTAAATATAATTCAATTCCACTTTGTAATGCCCCCCCCAAAAGTTCAAGGGGGTACAGACTTTCTATAGGCATTGTATGTGTGAAAGCATTTTTGAAAACAGGTGGAGGTATTGCTTTCCATTCGACATCTTGTCTCTTCTATGTTCTGCTGTGCGTTTTCCAGCACTATCAACGTTTTGTCATTTTTCCAAGGCTAATGCCTAGCCTGTCCCTAGCCCACAATATGTCATAGGCATAGTCTGCACGTGGCTCCATCTATCAGACAGAGAAAGAAAATATCAAGAAGAGTGTATATGCACAACTTTATTTGTGTATCTGTATGATTATTACAAGATCATTTGGGTCTTTTATGGTGTTCAATCATGGAAACGGGTCAGCTAGGTCTACAGTACCAGTAAATATAGTAGGCCTAGTCATAGAAGTTATTCTTATGTTGTTGCCACTGTTGTTGCAGAAGTTCTGCAGAGTCCTGTGCAATGAGAGCATACCAAGTGTTACAGCAGAGTTTGAAGTAAGGCAGGTGCAACCATCAGCCCCAACTACAGCAAAAACCGAAGAGTGAGGGTGCTTGCCCCCGATTGCCTACAGAGAAGATAGAGGGGAGAGAGAGAGCAAGAGAAGGAACTGAATTTCTACACTCTTAGAAAAGGGGCTACCTAAAACCATAAAAGCTTCCTCTGCTGTCCCTGTATGATAACCCTTTTGACTGTATGTAGATCAGATGTAGAACCGATGTAGAACCCAACTTACCCAACTAACCATCGTATAAACTTTTAAGAACCCTTTGGTGATAAGATACTACCTAGAACCAAAAAGGGTTCTCTTGGACAGCCGAAGAACCCTTTATGGGTCGTTCTTGAATTGCGGTGGCATGTACATCCACAAAAAAAAAACACTTCAAAATTACAAATAGTTACCCATCATACATGAACTGTTTATCAGTCATAAAACATACTGCAAGTGCTTTATACTGCAAAACGTTATGTTTTGGCATTGTTTAAAGTACTTAGGCCAAGCAAATAGGCTTGTATCAGTAGTGACCCAGTACAACTGTAGTGACATGTTTTGGGGGGATTTAAAGCTATCAATCTATGTATTATTTTTGAATTCTATAAAGTAAACAAAAGTATTACACATCTTGTATAGCTCAATAAAAACAAAACAGGCTATTAAAATAACTATTATTTTTTACAAATATAATGTGTGTCCCTAAGTTTTATCCTATTGGTGTAACAACCTTGAAAATCACTCATTACAAAGATATACAAGGACCTTCCATTCCCTCCAGTTGCAAACCATTGCACTGGGAAGGTCTATATTAAAAACAATTATTAGTTAATCACACCCTTTTAGTGTCTCATACATTTGAGGATTCCATTGATCATTTGGTGTGTCTAAAGAGTGTAATTTGTGTTACACCTTTTAAAGGTAGGGAAAATACAAAATTATGAAACAAAAACAGTTTAGTAAATTATTTTTAAAAGGCTTAATGGCCTTAGATTCGAGCACCTGTGTCCTCCATTTAAGAAAATCCTCAATTACCAAAATGTTGTCATTGGAGTTACCATCATTGGTGTAACTACTCCTGCTGGTGACACGATGTTATCATAATAGTAAAACATTATTAAAAGGCATTAAGCTACCATATTAGTTCACTTAGAATGGGAAGATGTACCCAATACATTTAAAAAGAAAAAAAAGAAGAAAAAAAGAAAAAAAAAGAAGAAAAAAAAAGAGAAAAATGAAGTACATTTTTTCCAAAAGGCCAAGCCCAAATGCCACTGCATTTCAAGAACAACCCTTATTGCAGGTAGGCCTATAGACACATTAGCTCAATCAATTTGTAAAAAACAATCAAACAAGGGAATACCCTGTCTGGCATTTTGGTTCCATTCACCTGAAAGACAAAGGAAATAGGACCATTTTAGACATTTCACAACAATTTAGGCTGTTGCTTAAACGTTAACAATACCTGGAAACAAATCATCACATGTAAGTGCTATTGATGATATGTATACAACTTCAGACCTCTACATTGCTGAACTCTACAATCCATATGGCTAATCTCTACTTAATTCTTTACTAATACTGATATTTTGGTTCTTACCTTGACCTCTGTGGTTGAAGGATGCCTCACCTTGGCCTCTGTGAACACAGACAGCACCAGCAGGATGAAGACAGCACAGACCAGAGCTTCGTTAATGTTGAAGAGGGTTGAGTCTCTGAACAGCAAAAGTGTATCTGTGTTTATTTCAGCTAGAAGAGGAAGGGTCTGAAAGGGGTGTGTGCACCATGACTGCATGGGCACAAGTACAGAGATCTGTTTTACAGTCATGAGCAGTATAAATTAACTTTAATAGGGCCTACAAATATTTTTTTTGATATTTGGCACTAGTGGGTATTTTTGTATTCTTCATTTTTTTCCATATATGCCAATAGTCTATTTAATGTATTGTATTGCATTGTATTGTTATGTTTTGTATAGCATGCACGGTATGTGTTCTGATGTAGGGCTAGGTGTGTGACAACTTTTGAAACAACAGTAGACAAGTGTTTGTGTACATCATTCCATTTATATCAATGTTTTGTCGATGGATGATCACAATGTCATACTTTGAATAACAATGTATCACTTTGGCTGGTTCTTCACGGTGTGAAGGAGGGTGTATTTAATTCTGGAACCAGCAACGAGCCAATGAAATGTCACGATCCACGTTACCAATGGCAACGAACTCCAAACAATCCTCTAGATGTAAAAGAAGAGCAAGCACAATATTCCAACCTACAGAATCTAGAGTCATTCACTTGTAAGTCATTCATAAATTCCTAGCATGACAAATAATAGTTGATTTCGTTTATTAAGCCTATTAACTGAACCAAGTGTACACTTTCAGGACATTTATTTTGCGTTTTTAGCTGCTATGTGCTTGCATGTCAACCATGTCAATGTCAGCCAGGAGGTGTTTGAATATTAAATGACGAGACAGAGGCATTGATGCGAGTAACCAGTCTTGTTCAGTACAAGGTGCGTATAAATATCGTTTTTTTTGTTACGGTTTAGGGTTTGTTGAATCACAAAATTACCTCTACACTAGTCTGCTAGCCATTTGTGCATCCAATCGACCCCAAGTGTTTTATGAACGTAAGGAGATGAGCTCACCACTTTCAATGTTGAGGAAAAACCGACGTGTGCCTCTTCCCGGGCCCATGAACCAGCAAGGGTATGTTCAAGAGAAACCAAAGTGGATCGTTTCCTAGACAATAAGTATTGAAATTAGATGGATTTCCATGTTCATTTGCATTACTGATGATTGCAAATTTTTTCTCAAATAGGAGAAGAGTGCCTTTCAAGGAGAATCCATTTTCAGGTATGGGATTAAGGTCTTTCAAAGACGATATTTTTCTTGAGCAGTTGGCCAGGAGGCAGAACATAATTACAAATAATTTGTAGGATGCAAATTGACCACAAGAAGATATAATATTTGACTAAATCATAAGAATTTCAAACCTTGCTTAGGTTGGTATACGATCACATACTGTATCTCTCTATTGTGCATGGGAATACTTTGGAACAGATTTCCAAAATTAAAATAACTTGGAGCTGATTTGCTGGTGTATTTACAGTCTTTTACAAATAACAATAAAACATTTAAATATAAATATAATTTTAGTATTCTTTTTTGCTCATAAAACTTGAATGGTCAAATAAAATCACCCACGCGGGCCGTCAGTTGGGGAACCATGCTATAGTCTAACTATGAGATATCCAATTATTTGAAACATATACTGCCTCTGAATACAGCTCTTTAAAAACCTGGGGTCATTCTGGTTGTGTTCTTGTCTTTCCTTTCCTTTAGAATATGGAGCTACTCTGCTGAATGATGTATCTGCTTTGAATCACCCTGCGCCTCAGGCTCAAGCCACTGATAGTGCCTGTCCTTCCAAATCAAATGGCAAACAAAGGAAAAGCAACAGTTGTTGTATGTTTGTTTGATGTCCTTACAACTCGCCCTGTGCTGAAATATTCACAACCACAACCAACGTCACGTCACATTTCGACAACACTGGAAATCTCATGCATGGTTGTTAGATCAGTATGTGGTGTGCATTGACCACAAAATAATGTGTCTGATTTTCCTAATACAGCACTGTGGTCACAAACGTGGGTTTCTAAAAAGCCAGTTTGGGTTTCTGATAATGTACAGTAACATTGAAACAGAGTGTTCTCAGAATCAGTAAAAAAATGTATGCGTCATTGTACCTTAAGACACTTTGGGGGGAAAAACGTCTGCCGAGTGTCATACAGTAGCCTTTATTATACAGGTATTACACTTCCTGATCTAGTGAACTCTGATTGAACCCTACAGGTGCACCCCCTAGTGATTTGGAGCTGATGTCCTCTATGGTGCAGAGGCTGACCCTGCTGGAGACCAAGGTGAAGACCCAAGCCCTGGACATTGATCACAAGGTGAGCCAAGTACCGCACACGTTCAGACAAAGAAATGACATTGTACATTACATTTGAGGTATTTAGCACACACTTATCCAGAGCGACTTCCAGTGCAAATCAATGAAAAAAACGGGAACAACGCTTCTGTGAACCCCTCCAGCGAGACAGCGGAGGGTTAGATCTGAAATCGACCTCAACCACATCAACCTCTGTGATCCTCCGCAACAACCAATCAGAAGCATGCATTTTAAAGGAAAGCTTAACCACCGAATGCTGATGAAGTTGCACGTACAGGATGCCTGTCACACAAGTATCATACATACATACACAAGTATCAGTATGTATGAACAGTAGCTAAATGGTGCCAATAAAGGTTTTCTAAACAAAAACAAAAACAAGAAATCTGCCAAATGTGTGAATGTTGCATCAGTATTCTGTGTTGGACCTTTTGTTCGTTGTAGTTTGCATGACAATAGACTTATACTATAGTTATACTTATACTATAAGTGTGTGCTATAAGAGGCTTCTCATATTTTGTTTGGCAAGATACCTATTATAGTTTGTATGATGAGGTAATAAGAGACCTCCACAAGCAGCAGCATATTTTCCAAAGATGTTACTGGCCCAACGCTCTAACCACTAGGCTACCACTCTAACAGTGGAAGCCACCCCTGTAAACAGTGTAGCTAACTACTGCAATTACCCATTCAATGTTTCACCAAAGAATATACAGCGTACAGTGCATTCGGAAAGTATTCAGATCCCTTGACTTTTTCCACATTTTGTTACTTTACAGCCTTATTCTAAAATTGATTCAATTGTTTTTGTTTTTTCTCATCACTCTACATAATGACAAAGCAAAAACGTTTTCTTTTTTTTGGAAATGTTTGCATAAGTTTTCAAACCCTTTGCTATGAGTTGAGGTCAGGTGCATCCTGTTTCCATTGATCATCCTTGAGATGTTTCTACAACTTGAGTGGAGTCCACCTGTGGTAAATTCAATTGATTGGACATTATTTGGAAAGGCACACACCTGTCTATATAAGGTCTCACAGTTGACAGTGTATGTCAGAGCAAAAACCAAGTCATGAGGTCAAAGGAATTGTCTGTAGAGCTCTGAGACAGGATTGTGTTGAGGCACAGATCTGAGGAAGGGTACCAAGAAATGTCTGCAGCAATGAAGGTCCCCAAGAACACAGGGGCCTCCGTCATTCTTAAATGGAAGAAGTTTGGAACCACTAAGACTCTTCCTAGAGCTGGCCACCCGGCCAAACTGTGCAATCTGGAGAGAAGGGCGTTGGTCAGGGAGGTTGACCAAGAACCCGATGAGCACTCTGACAGAGCTCCAGATTTCCTCCGTGGAGATGGAAGAACCTTCCAGAAGGACAACTATCTCTGCAACACTCCACCAATCAGGCCTTTATAGTAGAGTGGCCAGACGGAAGCCACTCCTCAGTCAAAGGCACATGACAGCCGTTTGAAGTTTGCCAAAAGGCACCTAAATGACTCTCAGACCATGAGAAACAAGGTTCTCTGGTCTGATGAATCCAAGATGGAACTCTTTGGCCTGAATTCCAAGCGTCACGTATGGAGGAATCCTGGCACCATCCCTACGGTGAAGCATGATGGTGGCAGCATCATGCTGTGGGCGCTCAGGACTGTGAGGGCTCAGGACATCAGACTGGGTCAATGGTTCACCTTCTAACAGGACAAAAACCCTAAGCACACAGCCAAGACATCGCAGGAGTGGCTTCGGGACAAGTCTCTGAATGTCCTTGAGTGGCCCAGCCAGAGCCCAAACTTGAACCCAATCGAACATCTCTGGAGAAACCTGAAAATAGCTGTGCAGCAACCTTCCCCATCCCACCTGACAGAGCTTGAGAGGATCTACAGAGAAGAATGGGAGAAACTCTCCAAAAACAGGTGTGTCAAGCTTGTAGCGTCATACGCAAGAAGACTCAAGGCTGTAATCGCTGCCAAATGTGCTTCAACAAAGTACTGAGTAAAGGGTCTGAATACTTATGTAAATGTATTATTTCAGTTACATGTTTTTAATACATTTGCTACAATTTTTCTTTGTCTTTATGGGGTATTGTGTGTAGATTGAGGGGGGGAAAGGCAATTTAATACATTTTATAATAAGGCTGTAACGTAACAAAATGTGGAAAAAGTCATGGGGTCTGAAAACTTTCCGAATGCACAGTATATATTTTTCAACCCAGTACATTTATATGACTTTTCAGACTTAGATATAATACTTTTTTACAAGGCAGTTTTGATGTAGTGAACTACTTTTTCAAAGTAGCTTCAGTCAACAAACTATATTTCTCTTAAGGGTAGCTTTACTGTAGCTCAACTTCTTCCAGTCTGAAGTAATTGGTAAACTATATTTTCAGAGTAGCTTCCCCAACTCTGAAAACGGATACTAAAAACAGCAGTAGTCTATACACATCCGGCTAGTATTCTATGCATGAAGTACATGCCCAAATATTGATATACAGTGCCTTGCGAAAGTATTCGGCCCCCTTGAACTTTGCGACCTTTTGCCACATTTCAGGCTTCAAACATAAAGATATAAAACTGTATTTTTTTGTGAAGAATCAACAACAAGTGGGACACAATCATGAAGTGGAACGACATTTATTGGATAAATTGGGCGTGCAAAATTATTCAGCCCCTTTACTTTCAGTGCAGCAAACTCTCTCCAAAAGTTCAGTGAGGATCTCTGAATGATCCAATGTTGACCTAAATGACTAATGATGATAAATACAATCCACCTGTGTGTAATCAAGTCTCCGTATAAATGCACCTGCACTGTGATAGTCTCAGAGGTCCGTTAAAAGCGCAGAGAGCATCATGAAGAACAAGGAACACACCAGGCAGGTCCGAGATACTGTTGTGAAGAAGTTTAAAGCCGGATTTGGATACAAAAAGATTTCCCAAGCTTTAAACCTCCCAAGGAGCACTGTGCAAGCGATAATATTGAAATGGAAGGAGTATCAGACCACTGCAAATCTACCAAGACCTGGCCGTCCCTCTAAGCTTTCAGCTCATACAAGGAGAAGACTGATCAGAGATGCAGCCAAGAGGCCCATGATCACTCTGGATGAACTGCAGAGATCTACAGCTGAGGTGGGAGACTCTGTCCATAGGACAACAATCAGTCGTATATTGCACAAATCTGCCCTTTATGGAAGAGTGGCAAGAAGAAAGCCATTTCTTAAAGATATCCATAAAAAGTGTCGTTTAAAGTTTGCCACAAGCCACCTGGGAGACACACCAAACATGTGGAAGAAGGTGCTCTGGTCAGATGAAACCAAAATGGAACTTTTTGGCAACAATGCAAAACGTTATGTTTGGCGTAAAAGCAACACAGCTCATCACCCTGACCACACCATCCCCACTGTCAAACATGGTGGTGGCAGAATCATGGTTTGGGCCTGCCTTTCTTCAGCAGGGACAGGGAAGATGGTTAAAATTGATGGGAAGATGGATGGAGCCAAATACAGGACCATTCTGGAAGAAAACCCGATGGAGTCTGCAAAAGACCTGAGACTGGGACGGAGATTTGTCTTCCATCAAGACAATGATCCAAAACATAAAGCAAAATCTACAATGGAATGGTTCAAAAATAAACATATCCAGGTGTTAGAATGGCCAAGTCAAAGTCCAGACCTGAATCCAATCGAGAACCTGTGGAAAGAACTGAAAACTGCTGTTGACAAATGCTCTCCATCCAACCTCACTGAGCTCGAGCTGTTTTGCAAGGAGTAATGGGAAAAAAATTCAGTCTCTCGATGTGCAAAACTGATAGAGACATACCCCAAGCGACTTACAGCTGTAATCGCAGCAATAGGTGGCGCTACAAAGTATTAACTTAAGGGGGCTGAATAATTTTGCACGCCCAATTTTTCAGTTTTTGATTTGTTAAAAAAGTTTGAAAAATCCAATAAATGTCATTCCACTTCATGATTGTGTCCCACTTGTTGTTGATTCTTCACAAAAAAATACAGTTTTATATCTTTATGTTTGAAGCCTGAAATGTGGCAAAAGGTCGCAAAGTTCAAGGGGGCCCGAATACTTTCGCAAGGCACTGTATGTACAGACCAAGCTCTTGACTTGACAACATATCAATGTTTATTTTGTTATTTTCTATTTGAAGGAGAAAATAATTACAGCTCTGGGGGAGAAAATGAAGCTTCTTCAGAAGTCAACAGGTAGTTATTTCAGCCTACCATATATATCATACAGTTCTGGAACCACAGAGTTCCAGTCACAACACATGTAGGCCTAGTATGCATGTATTTATAGGAATACAGCCCCATGTAGGCCTAGTATTCATGTATTTATAGGAATACAGCCCCATGTAGGCCTAGTATTCATGTATTTATAGAAATACAGCCCCATGTAGGCCTAGTATTCATGTATTTATAGGAATACAGCCCCATGTAGGCCTAGTATTCATGTATTTATAGGAATACAGCCCCATGTAGGCCTAGTATTCATGTATTTATAGGAATACAGCCCCATGTAGGCCTATACAGTGTTCTCTACTTCCGTCACCGCCCTCATCTCTGTTAAGTGAAAAGAAAAGATATTAAGAGTATGGAACAAGTTATATTTGGTTAACCAAAACCATTCTGTTTCTGTGATTTTTAGAGAAAAACAGTGATAGGAGCAGAGAGGATGATCTCATAAAAACATGCCACAGGCTTCAGGGCCAGGTATCGGAGATGGAGGTAAGATCATCATCGCCATGGTAATACAACGGAGCAATGTTTTTTTTGGTCCTCAGCGAACAGTTTGGTACATTGCACAGACATAGATGGACCACACAGTATTGAAAGCCATAGAAGCACTAACCTGTGTCTGTGTGATTTACAATATATCTTAATAAGTCAGTGCATGTCCAATTTAGACTTGAACTTTTCTACATACAGTATAACAGAGAAGTTGAGTTCTGGTGGTTGAGTCATCTCTAAGTCTGTTCTAAATAGTTTAGTTCACCTCTTTAACTGATGTCACTGCAAACTTTTCTTTAAACTCACAGTGGGTTTTTCCCCACTCAGCGGTTTCTGAACGACTACGGAATGATCTGGGTGGGGAGCGGAGAGGAGCGTGACACAGCCAGTCAACAGGAAGTAGAGGAAGCTGAGCAGACTCAGAGCTCCGAGAGAGGGGTGCGGCAACCAGGTAAAGGAACCAGGGAATTATTAAGTGCTGAGCCTTATACTGCAGATAGAAATCTAATTAACAGAGCTGCTAAGATTCCCTATTCTATCTGACAGGCAGTCATATTCTTTCTACGTGATACATTTCTATCTGAACATGCTGTAACAGTACACCCTCCTTAACAGGCAGCCAAGTAAAACCTAATCGAATCACATCTTCAAACGGTAACTTCCAACAGTACAAAGGAGCTGCCATTGTTTCAATGCACCAGTTAAAGTTTCACGAGCTGTGCTCATGTGATGCCTGGATGATTTTCAAACAGAAAATCTTAATTATGCATTCACTTATTATGGTGGCCTGTCTTTTACAGAGACCTCTGTGGCCAGGAGGAACTTCCAGATAAACTTTGACCTGGTGCTCCAGAACATCCAGCAGTTAAACATCCTGGCTGGGGAGGGAGAGTCCTACGTCAGGGTCACGTCCAGAGGGGCTCAGCTGGCCCAGCAGCACCTCATTCCACTACGGCTCTACAGCAATGGCATCTTCATGTTCAATGGGCCCTTCCGCTCTTACCAGGAAGCCAGCACACAGGTACAGACAGAGACTAATAGGGAATACTCGCTATACTCCGACTGGCTAGTCAGTACATAATCTCAGCACCCAGAACCAAATCAGCTACTGTTAAGGTTATTACGAGAGAGTACAACACACACCAGGTAATGAAACAGACTAGATATTTGAACCAGGCATGATTTTTGATACATTTTCACTGAAGATTCTTTGATTTCAATGTTTCGACTCTCTCTCAGATTGTAGCAGACAGAATAAGTACAGAAAGCTCAGTTCGTATCTCAGTCCAATGTGTCTGACACCCTGCCGCTCATGACTTTGCAGCAGTGCATGCAAGACCTGATGGACGGATACTTCCCTTCTGAGCTACAGGACAGGTTTGCAGACGGGGTGCCCTTTCAGGTGTGTGTGTGTGTGTGCGTGGATTTGAAATGTGCTGACGGTAGGAAAACGGACTACATGGACAATGTATTTCCTGTTTGTTTTGTGGTGAGTAGTGGGACGTCCTCTTTCGGTGTACACAGGTTCACGACAGGCGAGAGGAGGAGTTCCAAGAGAGGCGACCGTGGGCCGAGTTCCCTGGGAAGGGGCAGGCTGTGGTTGGATGCACAGAGGGGGAGAAATCAGACAGCTTAGAACACGCCTACTGTACCGTCTCCCAGATACCCGGTTGGTCCCCTCTGTATCACTTTGTTCCCAAAAACAAATGCTACACTTTACACTCTAGTTGAACCAACTGCAGGGGTGGAATCTCAATTGTATTTTTTGGGATTCCTCGAGTCCTCTCTCCTCGCCTCCTCCTGAACATGCATGAGATGGGGAGAAACCTTGGATCTTCTTTGGGGAGGCGAGGAGAGGACACAAGGAATCAATGAAATAATTGAATTTCATATTTGAAGTTGGTTTAACTATATGTATATCACTTGAGATTCAACCCAAGCCTCTTTTGCTCTGACTTGAACATTGACTTACCCACAGGCAGAAAACTGACAATGGACCAATTCCTGAACAGGCTGCCCAAGGTGGTGGTGAAGGCTGGTAGAGTGATTGACATCAGAGACTCCGTGAAAGCCAGTCTACAGGTGAGACAGATCTGTTGCATGTTTCAGCATATACCTGTAGATGATGGACACGCGTATACTATATGCTAGTAAATGCCTGTGTCTTGTGTTTAGGGCTCTTCTGATGCTTCAAACAGCCATGCTGTGACCGTCATAGACACACCAGAGCTACAGGCTATGAAAGAGAGGTATGCAGGTGTCTAGAAGTATTCACAATACCTTCACTTCCACCACTAGGGGGCCTTGCGGGACCTTGTGACAGAGGAGACCCTGGAAGAGGGACACACATTTGCTAATGTGGATTATGAACCTGTTTTCTCTACTCTAACTCAGGTTGGAGTTGCATGAGACTGATCCCCATAACTTGGTCCGTGATGTCACCACACTGAGGGTGAAGTCAGAGGATGGCGAGCACACCTACATCATGAAGATGCGTTTCTCAGAGACCATAGGTCATCTGCGCCAGTATCTGGACAAGCACAGGTGGGTTGGGAGCTACAAAATGCTGTGCAGAGTATTTTGCCCAAGAAGTCCATCACGTTCACAGTACTTCATCTCAGTCACAGTGACTTTTGGGTCATGTTAATCTCGGACGCCCAGAACTAAAATCTTGCATTCCGCAAAAATGGAAGAGGCAAATAGAAGGGGGAGAAAGTAAGGAACTTGTATGTCGATCCTGCATTAAATAAAAAAGGTATACCAGTTTAATTTAAGGACCCAAAAATTGACAGCTGTGCCATACAGATTGCAAAATAATTGGGAAGAGATTTTCGATTTACCAATTCCATGGCACATGGTTTATGAACTGATACACAAAATAACACCAGATTCAAAACTTACAAGTTTTTCAATTTAAATTATACAAAATTCTTGCAACAATAGAATGTTATGTACAGTGCCTTCGGAAAGTATTCAGACCCCTTGACTTTTTCCACATGGAATAATAAATAAAAAATCCTCTCAATCTACACACCATAATGACAAAGCGAAAATAGGTTTTTGAAAATGTATTAAAAATAAAAAACATACCTTATTTATGTAAGTATTCACAGACTCTTTGCTATAAGAATCAAAAATTGAGTTGAGGTGCATCCTGTTTCCATTGATCACCCTTGAGATGTTTCTAGAACTGGATTGGACATGATTGGGAAAGGCACACACCTGTCTACACTACCGGTCAAAAGTTTTAGAACACCTCCTCATTCCAGTGTTTTCTTAATTTTTTAAAACTAATTTCTACATTGTAGAATAATAATGAATACATTGAAACTATGAAATAACACATATGGAATCATGTAGTAACCAAAAAAAAGTGTTAAACAAATCAAAATATTTTTATATATGGGAGATTCTTCCAAGTAGCCACCCTTTGCAATGATGACAGCTTTGCACACTCTTGGCAATCTCAACCAGCTTCACCTAGAATAATTTTCCAACCATCTTGAAGGAGTTCCCACATATGCGAGCACTTGTTGACTGCTTTTCCTTCACTCTGCAGTCCGACTCATCCCAAACCATCTCAATTAGGTTGAGGTCGGGTGATTGTGGAGGTCAGGTCATTTGATGCAGCATTCCATCACTCTCCTTCTTGGTAAAATAATCCTTTCACAGCCTGGAGGTGTGTTGGGTCATCGTCCTGTTGAAAAACAGATCATAGACCTAAACCAGATGGGATGGCGTATCACTGCAGAATGCTGTGGTAGCCATGCTGGTTAAGTGTGCCTTGAATTCTAAATAAATCACAGACAGTGTCACCAGTAAAGCACCCCCAGACCGTAACACCTCCTCCTCCATGCGATACACATGCAGAGATCATCCGTTCACCCACACAGCATCTCACAAAGACACGGTGGTTGCAACCAAAAATCTCCAATTTGGGGTCCAGACCAAAGGACAGATTTCCACCGGTCTAATGTCAAGCAAGTCTCTTCTTCTTATTGGTGTCCTTTAGGAGTGGTTTCTTTGCAGTAATTCGACCATGAAGGCCTGATTCACACAGTCTCACCTGAACAGTTGATGTTGAGATGTGTCTGTTACTTGAACTCTGTGATGCATTTATTTAGGCTGCAATTTCTGAGGCTGGTAACTCTAAAGAACTTATCCTCTGGAGCAGAGGTAACTCTGGGTCACGTTCTGACCATAGTTATTTTGTGTTTTCCTTGTTTTAGTGTTGGTCAGGACGTGAGCTGGGTGGGCATTCTATGTTGGATGTCTAGTTTGTCTGTTTCTGTGTTTGGCCTGATATGGTTCTCAATCAGAGGCAGGTGTTAGTCGTTGTCTCTGATTGGGAACCATATTTAGGTAGCCTGTTTTGTCATTGTGGGTGATTGTCTATGTTAGTTGCTTGTGTCAGCACAGTTCTTATGATAGCGTCACAGTCGTTATTTGTTTATTGTTTTTGTACAGTTTACGTCGTGCTTTTCGTCATCTATTAAATTATGCATTCACACCACGCTGCGCTTTGGTCCGCTTCTTACGACGATTGTGACATCCTGTGGCGGTCCTCATGACAGCCAGTTTCATCATAGCGCTTGATGGTTTTTGCGACTGCACTTGAAGAAACGTTCAAATTTCTTGAAATAGTCTCTTTTGACTGATTGTCATGTCTTAAAGGAATGATGGAATGTCATTTCTCTTTGCTTATTTGAGCTGTTCTTGCCATAATATGGACTTGGTCTTTTACCAAATAGGGCTATCTTCTGTACCTCGTCACAACACAACTGATTGGCTCAAACGCATTAAGAAGGAAAGAAATTCCACAAATTAACTTTTAAGGCACACCTGCTAACTGAAATGCATTCCAGGTGACTACCACATGAAGCTGCTTTAGAGAATGCCAAGAGTGTGCAAAGCTGTCATCATGGCAAAGGGTGACAATTTGAAGAATATATTTTGATTTGTTTAACACTATTTTGGTTACTACATGATCCATGTGTTATTTCATAGTTTTGATGTCTTCACTATTATTCTACAATGTAGAAAATAGTAAAAATAAAGAAGAACCCTTGAAATAAGTAGGTGTCCAAACCTTTGACTGTTACTGTATGGCAAATAGAAATCAAAACTGGATGGTCTTCAGAGATAATGAGAGGGGTTGAGGGGAGCTGAAAGATGGTACTAAAAACAATAACTTAAGGAAAATATACTGTGTCCGTAAAATGTATATAATATGTACAGTGCCTTCGGAAAGTATTCATACCCCTTGAGTTTTCCCACATTTTGTTAGGTTACAGCCTTATTCTAAAACTGATGGATTTTGTTGTCCCTCATCAATCTGTACACAACACCCCATAATGAAAAAGCAAAAACGGGATTAAAAAACCCAGTTGAATTTAAAAAATAAATACAATTAGATTATCACATTTACATAAGTATTCAGACCCTTAGTACTTTGTTGAAATATCTTTGGCAGCGATTACAGCCTTGAGTCTCTTTGGGTATGACTCTACAAGCTTGGCACATCTGTATTTGGGGAGTTTCTCCCATTCTTCTCTGCAGATCCTCTCAAGCTCTGTCAGGTTGAATGGGGACCATTGCTACACAGCTATTTTTAGGTCTCAAGAGATGTTTGATCGTGTTCAAGTCCGGGCTCTGGCAGGACCACTCAAGGACATTCAGAGACTTGTCCCGAAGCCACTCCTGTGTTGTCTTGGCTGTGGGCTTAGGGTCGTTGTCCTGTCGGAAGGTGAATCTTCGCCCCAGTCTGAGGTCCTGAGGTCTCTGGAGTATATTTTCATCAAGGATATCTCTGTACTTTGCCCCATTCATCTTTGCCTCGATCCTGACTATTCTCCCAGTCCCTGCCGCTGAAAAACATCCCCACAGCATGATGCTGCCACCACCATGCTTCACCGTAGAGATAGCTCTGTCCGTAGCTCTGTCAGACTGACCATTGGGTTCTAAGTCACCTCCCTGACCAACGCCCTTCTCCCCGATTGCTCAGTTTGGCCGAGGCGGCAGGCTCTAGGAGTCTCATAAAGAACTTTCTTCTGAAACTCGTCAGTCTATTCTTTTTCTGAATACTTATTTCCGTAAGTATTCATAACAAGAATAGACTGACGAGTTTCAGAAGAAAGTTATTTGTTTCTGGCCATTTTGAGCCTGTAATCGAACCCACAAATGCTGATACAGGAGTGATGGTTGCTGATAATGGGCCTCTATATGCCTATATAGATATTCCATTAAAACAAATCAGCCGTTTCTAGCTACAAAAGTAATTTACAACATTAATAATGTCTACACTGTATTTCTGATCAATTTGATGTTATTTTAAATGGACAAAAAAAACATGATTTTCTTTCAAAAACAAGGACATTTCTAAGTGACCCCAAACTTTAACGGTAGTATATATGTATAAATAAAAGGATAACATATACAGTACCAGTCAAAAGTTGACACCTACTCACTCAAGGGTTTCTTTATTTGTACTATTTTCTTTGTAGAATAATAGTGAAGACATCACAACTATGAAATAACACACATGGAAAAATGTAGTAACCAAAAAAAGTGTTAAACCAATCTAAATATATTTTAGGTTCTTCAAAGTAGCCACACTGCCTTGATGACAGATTTGCATTCTTGGCATTCTCTAAACCATGAGGTCGTCACCTGGAATGCATTTAAATGAACAGGTGTGCCTTGTTGAAAGTTAATTTGTGGAATTTCTTTCCTTCATAATGTATTTGAGCCAATCAATTGTGTTGTGACAAGGTGGGGGGAGTATACATACAAGTCTGATTTATTTAGAATTCAAGGCACACTTAACCATCATGGCTACCACAGCATTCTGCAAGAATACACCATCCCATCTGGTTCGCGCTTAGTGGACTTGTTTTTCAACAGGACAATGGCCCAACACACCACCAGGCTGTGTAAGGGATATTTGACCAAGGAGAGTGATGCATCAGATGACCTGGTCTCCACAATCACCCGACCTCAACCCAATTGAGATGGTTTGGGATGAGTTGGACCGCAGAGTGAAGGATAAGCAGCCAACAAGTGCTCAGCATATGTGGGAACTCCTAGAAGACTGTTGGAAAAGTATTCCAGGTGAAGCTGGTTGAGAGAATGCCAAGTGTGTGCAAAGCTATCAAAGCAAAGGGTACTTTGAAGAATTAAAAATATATTTTGATGTTTAACACTTTTTCGGTTACTACATGATTCCATGTGTTATTTCATAGTTTAGATGACTCCACTATTATTCTACAATGAAAAAAAAAAATGAAAAACCCTTGAATGAGTAGGTGTCAACTGTTGACTGATACTGTATTTATTTAAGACAATATGGGGAAATGCAGACAATTACATTGTGGCTTCTATCAATTTATTTGCAATAGTAAAGCTGATCCACCCCCTACATTTAAAATATATACAGTGGGGCAAAAAGGTATTTAGTCAGCCACCAATTGTGCAAGTTCTCCCACTTAAAAATATGAGAGAGGCCTGTAAATTCCATCATAGGTACACTTCAACTATGACAGACAAAATGAGAAAATAAGTATTTGGTCAATAACAAAAGTTTATCTCAATACTTTTATATATACCCTTTGTTGGCAATGACAGAGGTCAAACCTCTTCACAAGGTTCACACAGTGTTGCTGGTATTTTGGCCCATTCCTCCATGCAGATCTCCTCTAGAGCAGTGATGTTTTGGGGCTGTTGGACTTTCAACTCCCTCCAAAGATTTTCTATGGGGTGGAGATCTGGAGACTGGCTAGGCCACTCCAGGACCTTGAAATGCTTCTAACGAAGCCACTCCTTCGTTGCCCGGGCGGTGTGTTTGGGATCATTGTCATGCTGAAAGACCCAGCCACGTTTCATCTTCAATGCCCTTGCTTATGGTAGGCTTTGTTACTTTGGTCCCAGCTCTCTGCAGGTCATTCACTAGGTCGTCGCCCCCCCCCCCCCCCCCGTGTGGTTCTGGGATTTTTGCTCACTGTTCTTGTGATCATTTTGACCCCACGGGGTGAGATCTTGCGTGGAGCAAGATCGAGGGAGATTATCAGTGGTCTTGTATGTCTTCCATTTCCTAGTAATTGCTCCCACAGTTGATTTCTTCAAACCAAGCTGCTTACCTAGTGCAGATTCAGTCTTCCCAGCCTGGTGCAGGTCTACAATTTTGTTTCTGGTGTCCTTTGACAGCTCTTTGGTCTTGGCCATATTGGAGTTTGGAGTGTGACTGTTTGAGGTTGTGGACAGGTGTCTTTTATACTGATAAGTTCAAACAGGTGCCATTAATACAGGTAACGAGTGGAGGACAGAGGAGCCTCTTAAAGAAGAAGTTACAGGTCTGTGAGAGCCAGAAATCTTGCTTGCTTGTAGGTGACCAAATACTTATTTTCCACCATAATTTGCAAATAAATTCATTAAAAAATCCTACGATGTGATTTTCTGGATTTTTTAAATCTAATTTTGTCTGTCATAGTTAAAGTGTACCTTTGACGGAAATTACAGGCCTCTCTCATCTTAAGTGGGAGAACTTGCACAATTGGTGGCTGACTAAATACTTTTTTGCCCCACTGTATACACACACACACACACACACACACACACACACACACACACACACACACACACACACACACCTGGCATAATTGCATCAGATGCTTGATTAAATTCTGGGGGAGACGTGCTTGAAAATGTACTAACGAGGCTAGCGAAGTATCCACTCCTCTAAATGGGAATCGCGATTTGTCCAAATGATCAGTGACGAAGAATCTGCATGGCAGAACAAAGTCACATCCCAGTCTGTTTGACATTTTATGAAAGCCCAGTCCTGTGCTATTCCATCACTATCAACTCTCTCTCCCTCACAATTTCAGATGGACAGATGCCACAGCGTATGATATCATCAGTGCGTTCCCACAGCGCTGGTACAGTGAGGACTCTCAGACACTCCTCTCCTGTGGGCTTACTCCCAATGCTGCTCTGCTGCTTAGGACTAGGCCAGGCCCTCGTCAATGACAGAGCAACAAATCGCCCTGTCACTCTCCTCATGGTTATAAAATATTGTATTTACTTTCATAAGCATGTATATTCAGATCTGATAGGGATGTGACACTAGGGGGTGCCAACACTTACAGAACAATCCTTTTCAGGATCATCATGACATGGGAAAATCCTAATTTCCATAGGGACACTTGCATAATTATTGATGTAGATAATTCACCTTGAACCATGACTGCTTAAAAAAAAAAAAGAGGTAGAGTTAGCGAAATAACATTGCATGAGCAAGATTCACTCTCACACACACAGTATTTGTACATGGGCATGGGTTTCTTTTCATACTCTTAGGGACCAAAACAGCAGAGACGTTTAGCCTGGCGCGCCAATGATCTTGGTTGTTGCGGAAAATTGGCCCACTATGCATCTACGTCATATCGCTGACTCTGATTAAAATCCTTACATTTTAAAGGTAAAGAAAATTACAAGATCAAAGCCAACTTATTGAAAAAACGTTATTTCTAAAATGTGTAAATACAATTAAGGATAAAAAATATATTCAATATAAAACATTTACATTTTTGAAAAACATTTGACATAAGGCAAGTTTGTCTAACTTTGTTAAAGCTCAAATGAAAACTCACATTAGTCTCATCTAGACAATGTTAGACATCCAAATGTCTGTCCCAACTTAGTGCCATGATGTTCGTCAACTGAAGGAAAGCATTTGACGTGACGTTCCATCAATAAATCAAACCACTGTTTTTTTTGCTCTTCAAACACTGAAACAAACTAGATGAAAGTTAGTGTTTGATTTTATTAGGATCTCTTTTAGTCCCCATTTGGACTAATCTTCCAAGAGTCCTTAACATTAAAATACAATTTATAATACAAAACACACTTTCACATATAACACACTATTACAAACATACATAATACACTAGCATAATGACCCAATAAATACTCAATCTAAAAAAATATTGATTCTTCATCTACTATAGTCCCACAACATTTCTATATACTATATTTAAATTGTTTTAAAATAATGTTTAAATGTATATATTGAAAGGTTTCTAGTTTGCTCAGTTAATTTATTCCATTTCTTTATTGCTCTAAATCAAAATGTTATTTTGCCCATTTCTTTTTTCTGTCTGGATTACGCATAGATGGTGGACAATCTATTCCTAGTATATACGGAATGTCTGTCTCTTACCAACTGAATACCAATGTGAATAGAACTCGGCTGTTTTAAATTATGTATATTATAAAATAAGATAATTGAAAAAAAACATGCTTATCTTGTCGATTGATGACCAACCAAGAACACTGCGCATGACTGCAACAGAAGAACCATATCTCCGCCTTAAAACAATCCTTGCTGCTTTATTCTGTGCATTCTGCAGCCTCCTAACTTCACTAGATGATGCATTTCCCCAGACCACTGAACAATAGTTCACTTGACTCTCAACCAATGCCTGTGTTATTTGCTGAAGCATTTTCCCTGGTAAATATTTAGCTATCCTTCTGATTATGCATGCTGTTTTAATATATTTTTTTTAACATAAATTTGTTATTTGAGACGACCATGATAAGCAGTTGTCTAGCTGCACTCCCAGTAGTTTGGTTTCTGCCACTTCTTCAATTTGTACTCCTCCCATATTTAATTGTATCCCATGCTGTTTTGGCATTTTCCTAGTTGAACAGACCAACATAGCTTTGGTTTTCTTGGTGTTTAAAGCAAGTTTGTTTTGGCAAACCCATTTCCTGATAATCTCCAAATCTCCTTGCAAAGCTTGCTGTACCTGTTGAACCGATTGTCTTGCTGCATAAATTGTAGTATCATCTGCAAATATAGTAGCTTGAGTTTCAACCAAGGCATAGGGAAGGTCGTTGGTGTATATTAAGTAGAGAAGTGGCCCAAGGCAGCTGCCCTGTGGTATTCCACAGTTTAACACATTAGGGGAAGAAAATGAACCATTGATATAGGTAGACTGTTTCCTGTCAGTTAGATATGACTGTACCCTATTCAATGCTACCTCCTTAAAACCATAATGCATTAATTTCATGATCCACTAAATCAAATGCTGCACTGAAATCTAAAAATAGTACACCTACAAACCTGCCATTATCCATAGCATTGAGCCACTGGTCAGTCATGTCAACCAATGCAGTGGTAGTGGAATAGTTTTTGCGATAAGCATGCTGATTGGCTGTAATCAGATCATTCTTTTCCATATACTCCCACATTTGTCTACTCACAATTACCCTCCAATATTCTCTTACTGAGTGTAGGGAGTAGACTAATTGGTCGACTATTGGCAGGAGTAATGGGTTCTTTGCAGTCTTTCGGAATAGGACACAGTTTCGCATGCTTCCATACATTTGCAAACAACCCCTTTTCCAGTGACCAATTAAATATGTATCTCAGTGGAACTGCAATCTGGGGAGCAGCACAGCGAAGTAAAAAAAATTGTCCATAAGACCATAACCTGTAGATTTACCATTAGTGTTTAGTCATGTCGCACATTTTTTTTTTTCATGGCAAAATACTGGCATCCATTAGTTAAGTTATTAACTTGGAACCAAAACATTTCTCGCTATTAGATGGAAATAAAATAATACTATCAACACGGATGGCAGAGACATTTTGCTTGTACAGATATGGGCACCAAAGTGAACACAGTGTATCAGGACAAAGTAGGCACAGGGACTCACCTGTTAAATTACAGTATGTTGCTCTGTAAGACAGACCCTTACCAACAAACCAGTACCACAAATAGTGTTAAAGGAGTGTGTAAAATGGCTTCAGTCCTCATTGCCACGGACCGTTATCCCCAAAACTAGCTGTGATGGAGATATCTTCTTCTTAGAAGACAACCCACAAAGAAATGTTTCAAGAATGTAGAGTTGCTCTGTTGGCTTGAAACACTAAAATAAGTAAAGTTTTGAGAAAAAAAGCCACTAGCAAATTTTACGGGCGACGGCAGCAAAAGCGCAGAACCTTAACAGTTTCGATCTACAGATTGATCATCAAAGCAAGCCCACTACCTGAGAGAGATATCTGCAAACATGAAAAACAAATGTAACTGTGCTATTGTACAGACGGGACGGATGTCTCTGAACAATATCTCAGTTATACTGCTGACAGAATGTCTTTTCAGTATTAGCCCTACCACTTAACAGCCACCCACACGCCAGACTTTCAATGCTACAAATGTACCATTTTAAATAATGGTGGGTTAGTAACATTCCCTGTTGAATCACTCAAAAAACAGAATTAAATATTTTCAGTTGATTGTCAACCACATCCAACATTATTTCCCCAGAGGGAAGATTTAAATAATAAGTGTTATTTATTGAAAAAAGATAACACAACCCCATCTATGTGTCATAAAAAGAGCGGAGGGCATCTTTGACAACAAAGACAAACGTATCAGTAAAACATTTGTAAAAAAATAAAAAAATATAAAAAATAAAAATAAAAACTGGTTTGAGAACAGTTCTTCCACCGTAAGCCCTTTGACTGAAATACATGACCCCGATCAAGGATTCCTTCCCCAAAGGGCCAACATGAGATTCCAGTTCATACTCAATGAAGAGAGTAGAAGAAGCAAGGCCAATATGGAAGCCTTACCCCATTAGGTTGATGGTTCAGTCTGTTTTAGAGAAGCTAGCAGCTGGGGCTACTGGGTAATGCAGTTCTCTCCCATGTCCTGGGCGTAGCGGGCTGAGACGGTGGTGCGGAGCTCCTCCACATCACGACGCAGCCGCTGGGCTTCAGTCACCTTCCTCTGGAGGACCTCAGGACTCAGACAGTCCTCCACCTGCTCTGCCATGGGCGGGGGAGCTGGGAAGAAGAAGAAACAGTTACTACACACTATGAAAGTTACTTATTTTTTCTCTCAGAATGTAGCCTGTTCGTTTTTGAACGGTCTTCAATTGGCAAAAATGTAGCAGAAAAACAGGCATCTGGCAGATGTAAATTCATCCTAAAAAACACAAATATAAGTGTGTATAATATATAACACACACACACACACACCCCCAGGATTAGGTGACCGGACCTGGAAGTATGACGACAACGTATTACAACACTTGAAAAACCATGTTACACATATATATAGCTGTAAGTATTCTGTGGCTGCAACACTTACATTGGTAAAAGTCACAGGTGAATGTTTGATCATCGCTCAAGCTACAACTGATTAGAAGCGTTTCAGGTTTAAGTGAAAAATAGCGGCAGCCTTTTTCGTTCTTCTTTAAATGCTACTAAACCTGTCGCGGCGCGGTGGTCATCACTCACAGGAAACGCCAAGCAGCAGCGAGAGGTTGGGGTCTCGGCCCTGTGACCGCTGGGTCAGGACGTTGCAGAGGGAGCGCAGGTCGCAGAGGCATGAGGCCATCTCCCCGTGGAGACGCTGGGTGAGGCAGGCCCCGGCCGGCCGCAGCGAGGACGACGTCCGGTCCAGGTTCACCTTCTCCGAGTCCTCCAGACGCTCACGGAGGGTCAGGTTCTGCTCTCTTAGTTCCTGGTTCTGAGCCGACAGCTGGGAATACGCAGAAAACACACCGTTAGGAATGACAGAAATAGGCAACATATTCAACTCAAAGTTCTTCCTACACCTAAAATAGTTGGGTGCTGGAGATACAGCTTATTTTACAGCTTGTAAAATAAAATGGACAGTTACAGCACTCCAAAGGTTAAATTTCAATACTTATGTGCATGCTTAATGAACAAGTATTGAAATTTGACCTGTTTTCCAGGTCATCATTTTATGCATTAGGACAGAACATGAGCTCTGGAAGTTCTCAAGACAATTCCACTCAGAACATGGAACAGAGTATTATTTCCAGTAGTGGTGTAGTCCTGTCCTACCATCTCACCTCCTTCATGGCTGTGCGGAGCTGGAGCAAAACCCTGCTCTTTTAGAACAAACCTCCTCTCTCAGAGCATGGGAGCTGCTCTCCTCCTGAGACACCTGCTTCTCTATGACCTGGAGAAAGAGAGAATGGAACGTTTTAGAACCAGCACTAGACGACAACCACAAAAAGCAGCACAACATTCCAGAATGTAATATACTGGTGAAATGTCAAATGTAAAAGCTGAAGTAGGCCAAGAAAGAAGGAACAAGATGAAAAGACTGGCCTTTTTAAGTCTCTGCTGTTCCTCTCTCAGGCTGCTGTTCTCCCCTCTGTGTTTCTCCACATCCAGGGAGGGTAACCTTGCCCCGTCCTCCAGGTCCTCCTGCACCCGCTCTTGTAAACTGACAAAACACACAAAACTAATGACCAAAACAGGTCATTATACAAACAATGTAGGTTATACGAGTATGCATGCATATTAAAATGAGTATGTGTGTACAGTCGTGGCCAAACGTTTTGAGAATGACACAAATATTAATTTCCAAAGTGTGCTGCTTCAGTGTCTTTAGATATTTTTGTCAGATGTTACTATGGAATACTGAAGTATAATTACAAGCATTTCATAAGTGTCAAAGGCTTTTATTGACAATTACATGAAGTTGATGCAAAGTCAATATTTGCAGTGTTGACCCTTCTTTTTCAAGACCTGTGCAATCCGCCCTGGCATGCTGTCAATGAACTTCTATGCCACATCCTGACTGATGGCAGACCATTATTGCATAATAAACACTTGGAGTTTGTCAGGATTTGTGGGTTTTTGTTTGTCCACCCACCTCTTGAGGATTGACCACAAGTTCTCAATGGGATTAAGGTCTGGGAGTATCCTGGCCATGGACCCAAAATATTGATATTTTGTTCCCTGAGCCACTTAGTTATCACGTTTTCCTTATGGCAAGGTGCTCCATCATGCTGGAAAAGGCATTGTTCGTTAAACTGTTCCTGGATGGGAGAAGTTGCTCTCAGAAGATGTGTTGATACCATTCTTTATTCATGGCTGTGTTCTTAGGCAAAATTGTGAGTGAGCCCACTCCCTTGGCTGAGAAGCAACCCCACACATGAATGGTCTCAGGATGCTTTACTGTTGGCATGACACAGGACTGATGGTAGCGCTCACCTTGTCTTCTCCGAACAAGCTTTTTTCCGGATGCCCCAAACAGTTGGAAAGGGGATTCATCAGAGAAAAGGACTTTACCCCAGTCCTCAGCAGTCCAATCCCTGTACCTTGTGCAGAATATCGGTCTGTCCCTGATATTTTTCCTGGAGAGAAGTGGCTTCTTTGCTGCCCTTCTGAGACACCAGGCCATCCTCCAAAAGTCTTCGCCTCACTGTGCGTGCAGATGCACTCACACCTGCCTGCTGCCATTCCTGAGAAAGCTCTGTACTGGTGGTGCCCTGATCCCGCAGCTGAATCAACTTTAGGAGACGGTCCTGGCGCTTCCTGGACTTTCTTAGGCACCCTGAAGCCTTCTTCACAACAATTGAACCGCTCTCCTTGAAGTTCTTGATGATTCGATAAATGGTTGATTTAGGTGCAATCTTACTGGCAGCAATATCCTTGCCTGTGAAGCCCTTTTTGTGCAAAGCACTTGTTTGCTTGCAGGTAACCATGGTTGACAGAGGAAGAACAATGATTCCAAGCACCACCCTCCTTTTGAAGCTCCCAGTCTGTTATTCGAACTCAATCAGCATGACAGAGTGATCTCCAGCCTTGTCCTCGTCAACACTCACACCTATGTTAACGAGAGAATCACTGACATGTCAGCTGGTCCTTTTGTGGCAGGGCTGAAATGCAGTGGAAATGTTGTTTGGGGATTCAGTTAATTTGCATGGCAAAAAGGGACTTTGCAATTAATTGCAATTCATCTGATAACTTTTCATAACATTTTGGAGTATATGCAAATTGCCATCATACAAACTGAGGCAGCAGACTTTGTGAAAATTAATGTGTGTGTCATTCAACTTTTGGCAACACCTGGTATGTGATCATGTCAGAATGAGTGTATAGCTGTGTACCTGGTGACAGTGGTGAGCAGCTCCCTCTCCCTGCGTCTCTTCTCCTCCAGCTGGGTGTCCCTCTCCCGGGTGTGTGAGCGAGCCTCCTCCAGACACACCTCCAGCTCTCTGACCCGGCCCTGCAGCTGGAACGCCCGCTGCTCCACCTCCGACAGCTAAAAACACACACAACGAATATCAGAAGATTTATACATCTTATTAATGTGATTCCTGAGACAGTGAACGCCAGTTAGCAATAAAAAGATGATCTGGGACGTGACCGTAGAAGCACCCAGTCATTTTGACGAGGTAGGACGCGGTTGTATTGAGTGAGATTAAGGTATGTGTGTGTAATGCGGTCTGTGCCGGTTTTGACCTGTTTGCTCTGGCCCTGGTAGTCCTCCATTGTGGGCAGGTCAGCGAGGTAGCGCTCCAGAGTCTCGATGCGCTGCTGCTTCTCTCGGTTCTGCTCTGCCTCCTTCTGGCACTTCTTCTTCAGACTGTTGATGTGCTTGTCCCGGCTGCAAATCTACACACACAACATCAAAGTACGGAATAGCGGTCACTTTTTAAAAAAAAATAGAAAATTTCCCGACTGCAACACCACACACACCCAGTTATTAACTCACATTAAATAACTGTCACGTTGTGTCATTCGAAAAGGGAATCAGTTTATATAATTAGTGGACTGTCAATGTAGCAGTGTGATGTTGTGGCCCGACGCTCAGGTTCTCACCCTCTCCTCCTGCTTCTTCATCTCCTCGGCGTGCCTCTCGCTGGTCTCCCTCAGCGCATCGTTCAGACGCCGCGTCTCCGCCTCCACGGCATCGAGGCTGCGCTCTGCCTCCTCCAGGGCGGCGCAGTCACCGCGCTCTGCAAACTGGGCCCGTAGGAAGGCATTCTCCCTCTGAGCCTCCTGGAAGACACAGGAAAGACTTCGAGGTCATCCGTGGTCGTGCAGTATCAGCTCATGAAGTATGTGTGTGGCACTGGATAAAGAGAGATGAAAAATGCCAAAAGAATGTGCGAGTGTGTTCAGCTCACCTGCAGTCGGAGCAGACACGCGTCGCCGCCGGTAGGAGCGCCACGGCCGAGCAGGGCTCCGTGGACCTGCAGCTCCAGCTGAGACATCTGCTGCTTCTGTCTACAACAACACAGCCCAGAGTAAACCCCAGTGACATGGTCAGATACCACACACACACTTCCCCTGATACAGCCCACTGTAAGTGTATAGAAAATATTTTGCTTTTCTGGGTAGGGCATTAGATATCCCTTACCCCAGGACACTTTAAAGGAGCGTCTTCATGGATCAAAGCTTATTTTCAGCCTACCCAACACCCAAGGCTCTGATGAAGGTGTGCTACGCCAGAACATAAGTCAGTTTGTCCCCCCAAAAAACCCAGCTCTATGCAGGCACTTTTTCCCTTATATTCCTGGATAGTCACCACTTGAAGTGTCCTGGGGTGAGGAATACTTTCTTGGGATTACCGCGCAGTCGCGCACCTGATTCTTTTGTTCAAGCAGCGCCGGAGTGAGTTTGGTTACCTTTTCAATCTGAGGTAATAGGTGTGTACCTCTCTATGGCGAGCGCCTTCTCCTTCAGAATGCTCTCGTTGGCTTTGATCACCTCATCCCACTTCCTGGTCTCTGGTGGCATGGAGGGGGTGGAGTAGAGAGCAGGGTACTGGCCCACTCCAGCAGTCATCATCTGCGCAAACACATTGGACATGCCCAACTCAACTATAACGAATACCGAACAGACTTATCACCAAGGAGGAGGCCATCTTCTTTAAATTTGGCAACATTCAACCATTTTCCTCACTTAAAAAAGTGATTCCATTGTCCCGACATGGGCATTTTGAGCAGGTCTAATGTTGAGAACTACATGTGAGAAAGGAGAAATGGATACGTCTTGATAGACGTCATTTCCGGTCACAACTTGCAGGCTTGTTTTCGAGTTGCTGTGCGTTTTGTTGCTAACCTGTTTTGCTACCTGACAACTTTACGGTTTTCACTTTTTAATTACCGTTCATATATGTATTTATTTTTTCCTCAACTTTTTCACTCCGGACGCTTTATCTGGACACGATTCGTCAGGACCTCCAACAGCCGAAGCTAAGTAGTAACATTAACATGATGACTTCTAATTGCAGCCGCTGTACTCGGCTTACGGCGAGGATAGCTGTGCTGCAAGCCCAGCTTCAGACGCAATCGTTAGGCAAGGGTAATTTCAGTGTAGGAAAGGATGAAATAGCGTCTGTGGCACCAGTAAGTACAGATAGTAGTGTAAATCCCCTGGCACAGTCCCCGCAGCCGGACAACTTTCTCACGGTTTCTGGAAGGAAATGCTGTAGGAACGCTCAACCGGTGTCGCTCATTCAGCCGACAGAAACTTTCAACCGGTTTTCCCCATTAAGCAGCGGGTCGGAGTCAGAGGCCGATTCTTCTCTGGTCTCTACTCCTCCCGTTACGGGGTCTGAGACGCCGAAGCTTCCCACCATTAGCTCTGACAAATTGAAAACTCTAGTCATTGGCGACTCCATTACCCGCAGTATTAGACTTAAAGCGAATCATCCAGCGATCATACACTGTTTACCCGGGGGCAGGGCTACCGACGTTAAGGCTAATCTGAAGATGGTGCTGGCTAAAGCTAAAACTGGCGAGTGTAGAGAGTATAGAGATATTGTTATCCACGTCGGCACCAACGATGTTAGGATGAAACAGTCAGAAATCACTAAGCGCAACATAGCTTCTGCGTGCATATCAGCTAGAAAGATGTGTCGGCATCGAGTAATTGTCTCTGGCCCCCTCCCAGTTAGGGGGAGTGATGAGCTCTACAGCAGAGTCTCACAACTCAATCGCTGGTTGAAAACTGTTTTCTGCCCCTCCCAAAAGTTAGAATTTGTAGATAATTGGCCCTCTTTCTGGGACTCACCCACAAACAGGACCAAGCCTGACCTGCTGAGGAGTGACGGACTCCATCCTAGCTGGAGGGGTGCTCTCATCTTATCTACCAACATAGACAGGGCTCTAACTCCTCTAGCTCCACAATGAAATAGGGTGCAGGCCAGGCAGCAGGCTGTTAGCCAGCCTGCCAGCATAGTGGAGTCTGCCATTAGCACAGTCAGTGTAGTCAGCTCAGCTATCACCATTGAGACCGTGTCTGTGCCTCGACCTAGGTTGGGCAAAACTAAACATGGCGGTGTTCGCCTTAGCAATCTCACTAGGATAAAGACCACCTCCATTCCTGTCATTACTGAAAGAGATCATGATACCTCACATCTCAAAATAGGGCTACTTAATGTTAGATCCCTTACTTCAAAGGCAATTATAGTCAATGAACTAATCACTGATCATAATCTTGATGTGATTGGCCTGACTGAAACATGGCTTAAGCCTGATGAATTTACTGTTTTAAATGAGGCCTCACCTCCTGGCTACACTAGTGACCATATCCCCCGTGCATCCCGCAAAGGCGGAGGTGTTGCTAACATTTACGATAGCAAATTTCAATTTACAAAAAAAAAAATGACATTTTCGTCTTTTGAGCTTCTAGTCATGAAATCTATGCAGCCTACTCAATCACTTTTTATAGCTACTGTTTACAGGCCTCCTGGGCCATATACAGCGTTTCTCACTGAGTTCCCTGAATTCCTATCGGACCTTGTAGTCATAGCAGATAATATTCTAATCTTTGGTGACTTTAATATTCACATGGAAAAGTCCACAGACCCACTCCAAAAGGCTTTCAGAGCCATCATCGACTCAGTGGGTTTTGTCCAACATGTCTCTGGACCCACTCACTGTCACAGTCATACGCTGGACCTAGTTTTGTCCCATGGAATAAATGTGGTGGATCTTAATGTTTTTCCTCATAATCCTGGACTATCGGACCACCATTTTATTACGTTTGCAATTGCAACAAATAATCTGCTTAGACCCCAACCAAGGAACATCAAAAGTCGTGCTATAAATTCACAGACAACACAAAGATTCCTTGATGCCCTTCCAGACTCCCTCTGCCTACCCAAGGACGCCAGAGGACAAAAATCAGTTAACCACCTAACTGAGGATCTCAATCTAACCTTGCGCAATACCCTAGATGCAGTTGCACCCCTAAAAACAAAAAAAATGTCTCATAAGAAACTAGCTCCCTGGTACACAGAAAATACCCGAGCTCTGAAGCAAGCTTCCAGAAAATTGGAACGGAAATGGCGCCACACCAAACTGGAAGTCTTCCGACTAGCTTGGAAGGACGGTACCGTGCAGTACCGTAGAGCCCTTACTGCTGCTCGATCATCCTATTTTTCTAACTTAATTGAGGAAAATAAGAACAATCCGAAATTCCTTTTTAATACTGTCGCAAAGCTAACTAAAAAGCAGCATTCCCCAAGAGAGGATGACTTTCACTTTAGCAGTGATAAATTCATGAACTTCTTTGAGGAAAAGATTATGATTATTAGAAAGCAAATTACGGACTCCTCTTTAAACCTGCGTATTCCTCCAAACCTCAGTTGTCCTGAGTCTGCACAACTCTGCCAGGACCTAGGATCAAGAGAGACGCTCAAGTGTTTTAGTACTATATCTCTTGACACAATGATGAAAATAATCATGGCCTCTAAACCTTCAAGCTGCATACTGGACCCTATTCCAACTAAACTACTGAAAGAGCTGCTTCCTGTGCTTGGCCCTCCTATGTTGAACATAATAAACGGCTCTCTATCCACTGGATGTGTACCAAACTCACTAAAAGTGGCAGTAATAAAGCCTCTCTTGAAAAAGCCAAACCTTGATCCAGAAAATATAAAAAACTATCGGCCTATATCGAATCTTCCATTCCTCTCAAAAATTTTAGAGAAGGCTGTTGCGCAGCAACTCACTGCCTTCCTGAAGACAAACAATGTATACGAAATGCTTCAGTCTGGTTTTAGACCCCATCATAGCACTGAGACGGCACTTGTGAAGGTGGTAAATGACATTTTAATGGCATCGGACCGAGGCTCTGCATCTGTCCTCGTGCTCCTAGACCTTAGTGCTGCTTTTGATACCATCGATCACCACATTCTTTTGGAGAGATTGGAAACCCAAATTGGTCTACACGGACATGTTCTGGCCTGGTTTAGATCTTATCTGTCGGAAAGATATCAGTTTGTCTCTGTGAATGGTTTGTCCTCTGACAAATCAACTGTAAATTTCGGTGTTCCTCAAGGTTCCGTTTTAGGACCACTATTGTTTTCACTATATATTTTACCTCTTGGGGATGTTATTCGAAAACATAATGTAAACTTTCACTGCTATGCGGATGACACACAGCTGTACATTTCAATGAAACATGGTGAAGCCCCAAAATTGCCCTCGCTAGAAGCATGTGTTTCAGACATAAGGAAGTGGATGGCTGCAAACTTTCTACTATTAAACTCGGACAAAACAGAGATGCTTGTTCTAGGTCCCAAGAAACAAAGAGATCTTCTGTTGAATCTGACAATTAATCTTAATGGTTGTACAGTCGTCTCAAATAAAACTGTGAAGGACCTCGGCGTTACTCTGGACCCTGATCTCTCTTTTGAAGAACATATCAAGACCATTTCGAGGACAGCTTTTTTCCATCTACGTAACATTGCAAAAATCAGAAACTTTCTGTCCAAAAATGATGCAGAAAAATTAATCCATGCTTTTGTCACTTCTAGGTTAGACTACTGCAATGCTCTATTTTCCGGCTACCCGGATAAAGCACTAAATAAACTTCAGTTAGTGCTAAATACGGCTGCTAGAATCCTGACTAGAACCAAAAAATTTGATCATATTACTCCAGTGCTAGCCTCTCTACACTGGCTTCCTGTCAAAGCAAGGGCTGATTTCAAGGTTTTACTGCTAACCTACAAAGCATTACATGGGCTTGCTCCTACCTATCTCTCTGATTTGGTCCTGCCGTACATACCTATACGTACGCTACGGTCACAAGACGCAGGCCTCCTAATTGTCCCTAGAATTTCTAAGCAAACAGCTGGAGGCAGGGCTTTCTCCTATAGAGCTCCATTTTTATGGAACGGTCTGCCTACCCATGTCAGAGACGCAAACTCGGTCTCAACCTTTAAGTCTTTACTGAAGACTCATCTCTTCAGTGGGTCATATGATTGAGTGTAGTCTGGCCCAGGAGTGGGAAGGTGAACGGAAAGGCTCTGGAGCAACGAACCGCCCTTGCTGTCTCTGCCTGGCCGGTTCCCCTCTTTCCACTGGGATTCTCTGCCTCTAACCCTATTACAGGGGCTGAGTCACTGGCTTGCTGGGGCTCTCTCATGCCGTCCCTGGAGGGGGTGCGTCACCTGAGTGGGTTGATTCACTGTTGTGGTCATCCTGTCTGGGTTGGCGCCCCCCCCCCCCTTGGGTTGTGCCGTGGCGGAGATCTTTGTGGGCTATACTCAGCCTTGTCTCAGGATGGTAGGTTGGTGGTTGAAGATATCCCTCTAGTGGTGTGGGGGCTGTGCTTTGGCAAAGTGGGTGGGGTTATATCCTTCCTGTTTGGCCCTGTCCGGGGGTGTCCTCGGATGGGGCCACAGTGTCTCCTGACCCCTCCTGTCTCAGCCTCCAGTATTTATGCTGCAGTAGTTTATGTGTCGGGGGGCTGGGGTCAGTTTGTTATATCTGGAGTACTTCTCCTGTCCTATTCGGTGTCCTGTGTGAATCTAAGTGTGCGTTCTCTAATTCTCTCCTTCTCTCTTTCTTTCTCTCTCTCGGAGGACCTGAGCCCTAGGACCATGCCCCAGGACTACCTGACATGATGACTCCTTGCTGTCCCCAGTCCACCTGGCCATGCTGCTGTTCCAGTTTCAACTGACCTGAGCCCTAGGACCATGCCCCAGGACTACCTGACATGATGACTCCTTGCTGTCCCCAGTCTACCTGGCCATGCTGCTGCTCCAGTTTCAACTTCCACCTGACTGTGCTGCTGCTCTAGTTTCAACTGTTCTGCCTTATTATTATTCGACCATGCTGGTCATTTATGAACATTGAACATCTTGACCATGTTCTGTTATAATCTCCACCCGGCACAGCCAGAAGAGGACTGGCCACCCCACATAGCCTGGTTCCTCTCTAGGTTTCTTCCTAGGTATTGGCCTTTCTAGGGAGTTTTTCCTAGCCACCGTGCTTCTCCACCTGCATTGCTTGCTGTTTGGGGTTTTAGGCTGGGTTTCTGTACAGCACTTTGAGATATCAGCTGATGTACGAAGGGCTATATAAATAAATTTGATTTGATTTGATGTGTAATCCAGAGTGAAATGGGGTCCGTCTTAACGCTTTTTGGTCCAACTGCTCAGCTCACCTGCATCTGCTCCACTTGCATGCGGAGACTCTCCAGCTGCTGCTTGTGCTGCTGTTGCCAGCTGGGCAGCTTGCTGCATCTCTCCTGCAGCATGGGTTCATAGGCCTTGGCCTCCCTCAGCAGAGCCTGGGTCTGCAGATACAGAGAGCTTGGGTACACACCTGCTGACACAGCCCTAGTTCCACCTGGCTGGCTGCTCCTCTGGCTGTAGGGGTCTGGAGCTCCGGGGACCCCCGGCCTTGTCTCGGGGAGAGCCTTGTAAGAGTGCTCCATGGCACCCCTGTAGGCCTCCCTGCTTCCCTCGGGAGTCTCCCCCAGGCTGGTCATCTGGAGCCTGAGTCGGACGTCGGGGCAGTAGCCCGCCAGCAGAGCAGATTGGTTCATTGTGGGCTCCATGGCGGGCATGTTGAACCTCTGGCCCTCATCCATGCAAGAGTGATCCCCCGAGGGGAACAGAGAATGGTCTAGTCCGTTCACCAGGCTGCAGCAGCGGCTCAGGCAGTCCGGCTCGCCCCGCGCCGCCTTGTGCCATGTCCAGGTTGGGCGAAGAGGCTGATTTGGAGAGGGAGGACGACTTCGAGTTGGAGGTTCCACCGGAGGTTCGGGAGCCCGAGGAGGGCCGGTGTGCCTCGGCAGAAGCCTGGGAATCTTCTTGGGAACGGGGCTGGGGATTGGAGGCCGGTGGTCCGGCCGTGGAAGGCATGACATGGGCAGTGGGGATGGGAATCTGACTGCGGATGGGCTGGAACGAGGGGCTGTTGCTGGAACTGCAGAAATCTGGGTGGGGTAAGAGAAAGGAACCGTTAGAGTTGGGTCCGAATTTGAAGCAGCATTCATTTAGTAACAATAAAATGTACTTTTCACTGGGAAGTGGTGAACAAAAACTGCCACTCAGGTGGCATTGAATTCAGTGAATGGCCTTAAACAGTACAACTCTTCCTTTCTCCAAACAATCTCTGGCTTAATATTCCTTTACAGAGAGTTGGTATGGTGTACGTACCCAACACCAGCCACACTATTTTCAGATGGTGATGTGAATCATACTACACACTGTGACTGGGGTCAATGTGTGGCCCAGGTGACACCACTAGTACTGACTGACCTGGTAAGTAGACCTTAAGCAACCCAATTTAAAAGTAACAGGTCGTTACTAGAACATGCATCTTAGAGGTCGTCCCTGGTCCTTTCCAATGCATTTTTATTCTTTCTTTAAAGGGCAGTGTAATTCAAATAAATCTTAAGACAGTCGTGTCTGCTTGAATTCATTGCAGACAGAAAAGACCATTCATTCACGAACCAAGAAACCCATTGCAGTCTCCTTACCACATGCGAGAACAGACAGGCAAATAGCCTAACCTCAGATCATTAGACTCCACACCAAAGAAGCACCTCATTTTGATTGTGTCATAATGCCTATAAAACTATATTTTGAAACGGAAACCGTTAGGCACATCAGTTTTCAAATTAAGAAACCTCTGCATTTAAAGCACTGGAAACTAGTAAAAAAACAACAACTAGGCCTGTGTGACAGCTAACAGCAGACCCCATACACAAGCCCTACTTCATTACAGCTATTTAAAGAGAAAACGACAGAGCACTGCTCACCTGGCACTCACTCCGACACTGGGAGAAACGTGTTATTAGACGTGACATTTTTTAACAGCCCAGTGGAAGGGGTGAGCTGCAGCAGTAAGATGTTATATACGTAATTCTCCTTTTAGTGTTCAATTGTGAATGCAGATGGCATGGCGTTATTACAATAGCTTAATGGACTCACCCCAATTATTGGGAAAAAAACTATAGACTCACAAATAGGCTTACCACAGGCAAACACACAGTAATACCAATAAAGCACTCCAGTCTCACCTTCACTCGGGCATACGGACAGTACATACACCTCCAGTCCTAGTACTTCCCAAATTATGTTCTAATATAAACCCCATTGGATGCAGCTAATCTGTAAGCATTAAATGTGGTGTTGGAGTGTTGGACCAGTAACCTGGGTAAGAGCGTCTGCTGAATGTTTTAAATGTAAGTCCGGCGAGTCACACATACCTTGAGATTTTGGGCTTATCTGACGACAGCATTGCGATTAGGCCAATAAACATGATAATCACTTCATACACCTGGTAATTGTTTTCCAACTCTCTGAATGTCTGGCATCTCTGGAAATAAGGCATTTCAAATTGATATTCACTGAGGCCGATCTGAACAAAAAGCTAACTTGTATAACACATTTAACATGTGAGCTAGTCAGCCATCAGCAGTGTAACTAACATTACTCACCACCGTGAACATAGAGAACAGTGTGTACGGCTGTGTGGGGTGGTGTTTCAGAACTGAGCCATACGACATGTTGCATGATAAGCATGGGTGTTGTGGTAGTACACGTCAAGAAGTTAGAGCAGGGGGGGGGGGGGCGTTCTCACCTTCTGTGCTGTCAGATGGGGTGACGCCTAGCCCCGTGTCCCCACTGTCCGCTGTCTCAGGCCGGCGGCCAAAGCGGCTCTGAAACTTCCCAGACACAGCTGGCGTCTGCCACTCCATGTCAGGAAACCCAGCTGAAATGCATACATGATGTGTGAAAAGCACAACCAACATCCACAAGGTCATCATTTTGATGAGGCTAAAGGCGCCCGCACAGCTACATAGGTTATGTTTGCTCCAAGAAGAACTTGGTTAGGCGAAGCGACAGTGTGTTCTCATACTCCCTAAAGACCTCTGACGGTTAGCTAGCTAAACTCTAGAACAGCAGCTGGCAGAGGAGAATTAATCTAAGATAAATCAAGAAAACTGTCATTAATTTTGACGTTTTTGCCGAGGACATCTTAGTTATGCAGTATTTCTCAAGACATTTATTTTTGCATGAAAACTAGTAGACTCTGGTTGAATGACAAACACTCCCACTTGGAGTAGTACTGTTGACCAATCACCAACGAAGGGGCGTAAGACTTTTGCAACCAAACTTCAACTTGCCTCAAGAAAAGAATGTAGTGTGCACGAACAGCCGGAAAAAGACCTGCCAAAGACCAAAATGTCATAATATAGGTGCAAACTGTTTAGACTGGGAAGCTTTACCTGTCAGCTTAGACTCCAGGTATCTCTGTGAGGTGGTCATTCCACCTGTCAAGAAAAGAGCTTGATAATATGAGTATCTGTGTGAAGTTCTGGGCCACATTCAGTTGCAGATAGAAATGCCATAAATAGAACCAACATGACTCCTTGTTCTACATGTTGGAGATGCATGTTTGTTCTACATAACAAATTTTTATCTGGTCGTTTCAAAACGTTGTGTCCTGCTGAACCTGCTCCTTGAGTGGACAACGGTTCTAGCCCTAGAGCAATGTGATGTGCAGAACAGTGAGAGAAAAGTATAGGAAGGAACAAAACACAAGCCCTTCCCTCCCCCTTGTTATATATCACAGCAATTGCTCAAGAGGCTACAAAGTAGGGCCACAGCAACATCAGGAATTTCAGTGAGTATTTCTGGGCAAACAGATCAACTGTGCTGGCAAGAACACGCACCTCGAAATTACATAACGGGGGCTTGAGTGGTTTAATGGAGGGGTGTGAGAGAGTCTAAACTGAATTTAAGAGCCAAGGGGGATGCTATACAGTTGTATCAGAATCACAGTGTCAACATCAGCTGAAGATCCCATATTCCAGTTGACGTTAGTCCAAATGACTGGAAAACAGCTGATTCTCGCTCTGATTAAGTTCGCCACACAGATCTCGCTTTCTATCTACCTAGATATAGTTTTATGCCATTTAGATATTGGTCTATTGGCTAGCTAAATAACGTTAACGTTACATAACGAACACGGTCAGTAATACCAAGGATCCTTGGGTTGTGCATACACTAAAACCTACCCCTTAACCATTTTAAAATGTTAACTTCAATAGGGCGGAAGAATAGCATGGACCCTTTTTCTGCCATACCTGAAAATGAACTCCTTGAGTGTGCCGAGATTAGCACATGTGTAATTTCGGGTCGAGAATACGTTCTCCTCTGCCAGCTGCTGTTCTAGAGTTTAGCTAGCTAACCGTCTCTGTTTAGACTCAAACAACACTACAAACTGCTAGCAACTGCAGAGTCCTGCCCATTTTAAAATAGAAGGGGAACGTTCCATTTGTCTAGATCTGATTATGATAGAATTGGTAGATGGTGCAGTAGAATTAATGAACATAGAGCAAACAAACTTTATTTATTGTCTTGAGACCCAAGTAAATTACAACAGAAGTCATGTCTGTGCCTTTGTAGCATTGCGGGCCTGAGAAACAACATAATAAACACATACGCATATACACATTTCAGAAAGAACAAAACGAGTTAAGCAATTATCTCAAATAAACGTTTGGCATAAAGCATAGTGGACTATTTAGCATTTGGAGGACATGTCGGTCACAGTGTTGACTTATCAGTCACCGCAGAACAGTAGTTAAGATTTCACAGTCCGGGAGCTAGTCTTGTTCACTTTGGCATACAGTGGTGAACGTCTTGATGAGTTCGAGCAAACTTTGGTTTTGTTGACTTTGGCATAGACAGGGAACGGAACTTCCCCCTTTTCATCTACCTCCTCCAGGTGGTTGCTGCAGTCTGCTGTATGTTGTTGAGAAGCCTGGTTGTTTGTAGTGGGCCATGGATTACAAACCTCTGTGGCGACAACGTCATACACTACGGACCCAGTGTAGCTGCTGTGTCGTCGGACACTGCTCTTCTCCAGCTCAGGTAAGGGAGGCAACTGCCTCAAAGCCTTCTTCACCGGCCTTGGGGTGTCCTGCCCTGGGAAAGACCCTGCACAGAGTGAAACATAAACAGTGAGCTGAGTGTGATGTGGGGAAACATGTCCAACTCCAAGTGTGATGAACAACTGACTCTGACCTCTGTGCTCTCTTTGGGACTGGGTTGACTTTCTTGTTGAGGATGCTGGTCCAATGACGTTCTTCCTTAGTTCTGAGGTCTTGGCCTCAGTTGAATCTGGGGGCTGCAATGAGCAATCATATAAGTATCAGCAGAGGGAGCCATTGGTTTCAGTTCAGTTCGATTATTCCATACATTTGAATTCCAGCTTTACACTAAGTTTTTATTTATTTACGATTTTCTGGAGCAGGACATCCACAAACAACAGTTAATGGTAATGTAAATGAATTGGTAAGGTGAATGGGACATTCCCATGTATTTTGCACACTGACCCTTTCACCAGAGATCGGTCCCATTTCAGCCAATGACAACCTGGATGTCTTTTTACTAATGGAAGAATGCAGACAGGATGTCAGCAATACCTAAAAAAGAAAATGCTCATAAAGGGCCATAATACAGGAAGAAGTATTACCTTTTTGAACAGATCACACATATCATTGATACTATGGGAAGCAGAAGGGATAGAAGACACAGGCTCCACTGCACTGGTGACAATAGTCTCCACACAATCTCCAGAACCATGGCATTGACTTCCTGACATACACAGAAGAAGAAGAAAAGCACACTTAGTTCCAAGTTTCAGTTTATGGCACAACAAATCGATCATAGAATTAGAGGCGGCGAGTGCTGCCTGGGTGAAAATAGGTGTACAAAACATTTTGAAGGTAGTCTTTGGATGACTCGTGATAAAATGTTCATATTTGAAGAAATACCATGTCACTCCTCATTTTTGATGTAAGTTAATGCCTTTATGATCTCGTCATGTCCACAAGGATAATTAAAAGCACATACGTACGTGTTTTGGCTGCTATGCCTTCTTCAGAGCGTGTAGAAGAAGCCTCTGTGCCAGGCTTTGCCAAGGGTTAAATCACACATTCAGAATTTCTCTTAAGAAAGAAGTTGAACTTCTATAGAATGGGTGCTTACCCTTAGATGCCTGCCTCCAGCTTGTGAACTGAACACTTTGCCTGACCAAGACAGACCACCAGCTGTAATAAATAGAAGCTGCAAAGAAGTTTGGGGAAATTCAGCACTACCTCTTTGGTTGTTATTTTAATTGCACAGCAGCAAGGTTCACCTGTGACTTCCGCGAAGCTGAGTTCTCTGCTTCTCTATTTCAAAAAGTCAATACTCGAAAACAATGCAAATAGTCTGGGTAGCCATTTGATTACTTGTTCAGGAGTCTTATGGCTTGGGGGTAAAAACTGTTGAGAAGCCTTTTGGTCCTAGACTTGGCGCTCTGGTACCACTTGCCATGCGGTAGTAGAGAGAACATTCTATGACTGGGGTGGCTGGGGTCGTTGACCATTTTTAGGGCCTTCCTCTGACACCGCCTGTTGTAGAGGTCCTGGATGGCAGCTTAGCCCCAGTGATGTACTGGGCCGTACGCACTACCCTCTGTAGTGCCTTGCGGTCGGAGGCCGAGCAGTTGCCGTACCAGGCAGTGATGCAACCCGTCAGGATGCTCTCGATGATGCAGCTGTAGAATCTTTTGAGGACCTGAGGACCCATGCCAAATCTTTTCAGTTTCCTGAGGGGGGATAGGCTTTGTCGTGACCTCTTCACGACTGTCTTGATACATTTATATATCCTGATTTACATATGTATCAGGATATATCTATTATTTTATTAATTATTTCCGGATTAATTTATTATTAATTCATTATTTTGTCCCACAGGCCACACTCCTTCATACATCTCACCAGGAAAACAGTGCTGAATGTCATTGCTGATCTCATGTTGCATTAGGTTAATAAGTAGAAAATACAGACCTGGATAAAGTATCCAATCTTCATACTTGAGAAAAAGTAAAAGTCACACAGTAAATACTACTTATATAAATACTACACAGTCAAACTATTTGGTTTTAAATATACTAAAGTATCAAAAGTAAATGTAATTGCTAAAATATACTAAAGTATCAAAAGTAAAAGTATAAATAATGTCAAATTCCTTATATTAAGCAAACCAGATGTACAATGTTCATGATTTTTTTAAATTTACAGACACTTAGACATAATTTACAAATGAAGCATTTGTGTTTAGCCAGTCCATCAGATCAGAGGCAGTAGGGATAACCAGGGATGTTTTTCTGTCCTGCTAAGCATTCCAAATGTAACAAGTACTTTTGCTTCACAGGGAAAATGTATGGAATAAAAAGTACATAATTTTCTTTATGGATGTAGTGAAGTAAAAGATGTAAAAAAAATATATAAATAGTAAAGTACAGATATCCCCCCCCCAAAAAAAAATACTTAAGTAGTACTTTAAAGTATTTACAAAAAAATACTTTCCACCACTTGAGAAAAAAATTAATATGCAAAGGATTTTAAAAACTTTTTCATTTGTGGAATTGACCTGTCACTCAACAGTACAGTCGTGCGACGAAGAAAAACAGCGGTACAATTCAGAGCAGTGTACTCGTAATTTTTTCCCTAAAAATCATATCCAAAGGCTAGTTCACGTCAGCTATTTTACGTAAGGGTAGTGGGAGGGTTCAGTCAGTTGATAAACCCATGTAAGTAAGCTTTGACAGTCAACACTTGTAAATTCTTTCCAAAAATATGTCATATGAAGCGCTCTTGTTACAGTTTGTCTTTCATTGGTAAGGAGTAGCTAAAGTGCTAGATAGAGAACTAGAGCATAGAGAATTCCCTGTTCCTTGACTAAATAATCTCATGTTAGCTCAGCTAGCTAGCTATTGTAGCTCAGACAGTAACTGGCTGGATAGCTGGCTCTATCGTAATCTGGACATTTTGGGCAATTTTTTAAAACGATTTCGAGTTGAAGCCCAGACGACACAGGTACAACGTTTTTTTTAGGGAATGCTAGAAATATATAGTTAAGATAACGGAGCTGTGTCTGTATTTTTGGGGAGGCTAACCTAGACTGCTGTCACTGTGCGTATACGGCTTGTTGTTATTGGCTATTGGTAGCTAGCTTCCCAGCAGCTAATCCAGCTAGCTACCGTTAACGTTAATTGGCTAATGTAAACATCACCAGTCGCAATGGCTAGTATTAGGAAGGAATTTTGTGTACATACCTGTCTGAAGGCCACCGCTTGGCTAGTTGAGATATAACCCGTTTTTGTTCTAGTTAGCTAACAGTTATGTTTCAGTATTTAAACCTCAAACACTTGGGAACCCCTCATCAATTTAGGTGTAAATTACTCCAGTGTCCATTGACTGACGTACCTAGTAGAGAAACAAACATCTATGTTTGCACATTTATCCTATTTAAGTAAGCTTGTTCTTTTGTGTGATGTCCGTTCTATTCTATTTCTCAAATTGCAGCCCATTCCTTAGAGACTGTGCAGATGCCATCTGACCTTTGACCCTCGGACCCTGCACCTCTGGTCCGTGCTCTATGACTTGCTGTGAGGCCATGTCTGCTGTGAACATCACCAGAGATATCCTGCACAGGCAGATCAGGGTGAGTCTAATGTTTTAAGCCCGTTTTTATGAAATAAACAAACTGCCCTAACTAATTCCCACAGAATTTAACATTTTCATATTTTCTTTTCAGGATACATGAGCAAAATCAACAACTCTGAAATGCAATCTATTCAATAATGAACACTAGTATTCACCAAAATGCTTTAATTATGTTGGACAGAGTGAGACAGGAGATTTTGGGGAGAGACAGGTGATGTTTTGCCTTAATGTCTACAGGACAAGAGAGCATTGGGCTTCCAAAGGCAGTATCATGTCACAGACCCCTTCATCAGTAGACTTGGACTGGAGGCAGAGTTGCAGGTGATGTGTGTGTGTGTGTGTGTCTGTGTGTGTGTATTACTGCACACATACAACATTAATTCCTTTGCCAATCTGACAGCCTGTATCTGTTGTGTCAACAGGGCCACACTGGGTGTGTGAACTGCCTGGAATGGAATGAACAGGGAGAGTAAGTCCTGAGCTGAAACCAGGGTTCTATTTAAATGACCATATTTAACACTCCTACATTTATGTTGACCTATCTAATGTTTACTCTTGTTCTATGCAGTCTGCTGGCATCGGGCTCAGATGACCAACATTGCATCATCTGGGACCCCTTCAAACACAAGAAGCTCACCACTATGCACACAGGGCATGCAGCAAACATCTTCTCTGTGAAGGTAAAAACATAAACTGCTTGATGGGAAAATCTATTTGTGTAGAAATGAAGCTTCTTTCTTATTTTATCCTCTCCTTTTTCCCCATGCCCTCTTGCAGTTTCTCCCTCACTCAGGTGACCGTATCCTCGTGACGGGTGCAGCGGACACCAAGGTTCACGTGCACGACGTGTCGGTCAAGGAGACCATCCACATGTTCTCCGACCACACCAACCGCGTCAAGCGCATTGCTACGGCCCCCATGTGGCCTAACACCTTCTGGAGTGCTGCGGAGGACGGCATCATCAGGTCAGAGCCCCAGTAGCTAGCTAACCATTGGAGCATCCTTGTCGCATCCAAAGATGTTCATTGGTTAAGGTGACACTGTGTCAGATACATTGTCAGATGCATCATGTTATATCTACTGGCTTGTAGTAGAATATCGAAGGTGAAAAGATGACATGAAACAGTAAGGTTGGAGTGGAAGTGTTATGCCATGGGCCCCTTTCTTACCTCAAGCTGTTCCCTACCAGTTCCTTGGCTCTCCCAGGCACCTCTTCTCTGGGTCTCTGTGGCCACATGCCTCCAGCAGCACTTCCATCACACACTGTCTTGGAGGTTAATGTATCTCCAGAGAATACCCTTTAACTACCCTTCAAAGGTCAGGTGCGCAGTGGTCATTGGGGACTACTGCAGATGCGTGGTTGGCTACAGGCAATGGTTCCCATAAGGGGGTCAGCTTAGACAGAGGCAGTGGGGGGGGGGGGGGGGCTTTAGTATCTTACTCTCTATAGTACGTCACTGCCTGACTGCCCCCGCTGCTTATGACTCAACTGGCCAATGTTGCAATCGTGGCTTGTGTTTTTTTTTTTTGGACTAACCTAACCAGTAGTCTACAACTTCAAAATATGGCTCCCACGTACAGATAGTATAGTAGTTAGTCGTTTCTTTTTGAACAAGCTGGCTTTGGACACAAATTGCAGTTTTAATTCAACCTTGCAATTAAACCTTGCAAAGGTCTAGTATTTGATTAGAATTCCAAACAAACAATATTTTAAAGAGCTTAGTTATGACTCTCTGGAGATGATTGATGTCCTCATGATGTGCTTTCTTCTACTACTATTTTAGGCAATATGACCTGAGGGAGAGCAGTAAGCGTTCAGAAGTGCTCATCGACCTGACGGAATACTGTGGTCAGCTGGTGGAGGCCAAGTGTTTGGCTGTCAACCCGCAAAATAATAACTACCTAGCAGTGGGGGCCAACGGGCCCTTTGTACGCCTCTACGACATGCGCATGATCCACAACCACAGGTGTGTAGTAGTCAGGCTCGAATCCTAACTTGAGATCGATGCATGTGACTCATGTTTCCATTGACCTGAAAGTCCAAGTCATCTCAAGTCTGAAGTTAGGATTTAGCTCTCGCTGCCTTTACTGTCAAATTTGAGTTTAATTGAATCGTTTTTAATTTCATATCACGTAAGGAATATGCACGACTATTGGATAGAACGTCTAATATGTCTCCCTACTACTCTGGGCTATTATCAGTCATACCAATGTTATTTTCTCAGCTTTGAGACTTCTTATATACACAGATGGAGCATGATTTGGTAATGATTTATGTTTCTCTCCTCCACTTCCATTCACAGGAAGTCTGCGAGTCAGAGCACATCGGCAGGAGTGCACACATTCTGCGACAGGCAGAAGCCCATCCCAGACGGAGCGGGGCAGTATTATGTCGCAGGTGTGTGTAGTGATTGTATGGTTTGGCTTATTGCACAAAATGTATTAATAACCCCCCCGCGCTGTGAACACTTTCTATGAAGCCCATACAGTATCTACAATGTATTATAAACAGTAAAAACACACATGGACAATGTATGGGTTACAACGCAGTCATTTTCAGTATATGGAACTAAACTAGTGGGACAGGTAAGGTGATTCTGTATGCCTCTCACCCAACTTCTTCTCCTTGATCTGTTACCTCAGGGCACCTGCCAGTGAAGCTCCCTGACTACAATAACCGCCTGAGGGTCCTAGTGGCCACCTACGTCACCTTCAGCCCCGACGGCACCGAGCTGCTAGTTAACATGGGAGGAGAACAGGTAAGGCTGCTTCCTAGAAGAGGAAACGTCCTATCTCTTTCTCAGATTGTCAGGTTTGAACTGCAACAAGCATACTACTTTATGCAAATCATTAAAGTTGATGTTTACCAGTGGTTGGTTCAAAAGGGTAACTTTGCCGGGAATGTGTTTTCTCTTGCCTGCAGGTGTATCTATTTGACTTGACGTTCAAACAGAAGCCGTACACCTATCTGCTTCCCAAAAAGTGCCAATTAACAGGTATGACTATGTAAATAGCCCAAAGCTTACTACAGTATTTGGCCATTAAAATGACATATACAGAATGTATTATTTATGACCAATGGAGGGGGGTAGTTGCTCGCTGAAAGTCTGCCCATAGTTTATATGCAGATCTGGGCATTAAAAAGTGAATTCTTCAAAATGCCTTGCAGCAGCAATCTGTATCAAGGTACATTGTCTATGTGACAAATTACTCTCTCGCAGGGTGACATCAACCACCAAGGTCATTATCAATCACTTGACAATAACCCATGTAATGAAATGCATTTTTGACAAATGTTCCTGTCAGTGCAGTTACATCCACTTTGCGGCAAATGTTCTTTACTGTGCCGCACTACAACTTTGTAATGCCCAGAACTGTATGGGGATTTGTAAAATCTTGATATCCCAACAGATGTTCAGAATGGAAAGACAACCAATGGTGTGTCAAATGGAATTCACTTGCCAGCCAGCCGACTTCGATTCACAGAAAGCAAAGTTTTCTCTGGGTAACCTTTTTTCTCATGTTTGATTTTAATCGTTCATTTTCACCCACATGTTACATTTAGCAACAGCCTAGCTCCAGTGTATTTATAGAAACACTACGGTAGGGTGACATCCCTAGTTTCTCTCTTATCACGTTCTCATCTCGTCCTCATCTTTCTTCCCTAGTTCTGGCGAGCTGCCTCTTCACTTGGAGCGGATAAAGCAGCAGGCCAATGACGCATTTGCGCGGCAGCAGTGGACGCAGGCCATCCAGTTCTACAGTCTGGGCATCCACGAGGCCAGCCACAACGCCATGCTGTACGGGAACCGCGCCGCCGCCTACATGAAGCGCAAGTGGTAAGGCGGCTTTTTCGACCTAGAGCCCGAGCTAACCCATTAGCCTTGTTTACTCTCCTTCTGTGTTTCTCCTATTACAGAACACGGTCATGTTCAGTAGGGCATACTGTAGCAAAATGTTTTGCAACGGAAGAAGAAAAAAAACGTTTGAGTTCAGGTATAACGTCCTTGTTTCGTCACGTTTAAAGCGGTTTACCACTATGCTGGTATGTGTGTGACTGTGTGGTATTTACTGTTGTGTGTGTGATGTGTTCTCTCTCTCCCCCAGGGACGGTGACCACTATGATGCGCTGAGGGATTGTCTGAAAGCCCTGTCCCTCAACCCTGGGCACCTGAAGGCCCACTTCCGGTTGGCACGCTGCCTCTTTGAGCTGAAGTATGTGGCCGAGGCTCTGGAGTGCTTGGATGACTTCAAGGGCAAGTTCCCCGAGCAAGCCCACAGCTGCGCCTGCGACGCCCTAGATAAGGATATCAAGGCCGCCCTCTTCTCCAAGATGGACTCTGGTGAGAAGGGGTTAATGGTGATGCTGGGTTGGTTAATCGTCTGTTTCCCCCCACAAATAAAGTGTGATTTTGGCTGACGTCTGACTTTTCCCATCACCTTTCCACATTGACTTACAATATGTGTTTTTATATGATGTCGATTCAATTCAAAATACCTTATGTATTCCACAAGGGCAATTGTGCAAATTAATACAGTGTTAATTAGAGTATGGATATTTTCTTTGTTTATTTCCATGTCGTGTCTGTTTGTAGCTGAGGACAAAAAGGGCAACAGCTCAATCCGCTTCCACACGTTCAGCAGGAAGGAGTCCATCCCGGAAGACGAGGTCGTCTTGAGAGAGCGCAGCTACGACTACAAACACCGCTACTGTGGTCATTGTAACACCACCACAGACATCAAGGAGGCCAACTTCTTTGGCAGGTCAGTGGAGCATTTTAGACACTGATATATTATACATTCTAAAAACACTATGTTACTATTAGTTGTTGACCTAAAGAAAAGCATGAGCTGACGGTGCACATTTTTTTGTTGTAGAGGTGCTGGCTAATGTATAGTCAACCCTGAAGAAGACACTGCGTTCTAAAATGTTGGCTATGTTTCCCCATTACATTTTTGGGAGGATACAGTGCATTCGGAAAGTATTCAGAGCCCTTTACTTTAAATCAAATTTTATTTGTCACATACATGGTTAGCAGATGTTAATGCGAGTGTAGCGAAATGCTTGTGCTTCTAGTTCCGACAATGCAGTGCTTCTAGTTCCGACAATGCAGTAATAACCAACGAGTAATCTAACCTAACAATACCACAACTACTACCTTATACACACAAATGTAAAGGGATAAAGAATATGTCCATAAAGATATGAATGAGTGATGGTACAGAACGGCATAGGCTAGATTCAGTAGATGGTATCGAGTACAGTATATACAGTGGGGCAAAACAAGTATTTAGTCAGCCACCAATTGTGCAAGTTCTCCCACTTAAAAAGATGAGAGGCCTGTAGTTTTCATCATAGGTACACTTCAACTATGACAGACAAAATGAGAAAAAAAATCCAGAAAATCACATTGTAGGATTTTTAATGAATTTATTTGCAAATTATGGTGGAAAATAAGTATTTGGTCACCTACAAACAAGCAAGATTTCTGGCTCTCACAGACCTGTAACTTCTTCTTTAAGAGGCTCCTCTGTCCTCCACTCGTTACCTGTATTAATGGCACCTGTTTGAAGTTGTTATCAGTATAAAAGACACCTGTCCACAACCTCAAACAGTCACATTCCAAACTCCACTATGGCCAAGACTAAAGAGCTGTCAAAGGACACCAGAAACAAAATTGTAGACCTGCACCAGGCTGGGAAGACTGAATCTGTACTAGGTAAGCAGCTTGGTTTGAAGAAATCAACTGTGGGAGCAATTATTAGGAAATGGAAGACATACAAGACCACTGATAATCTCCCTCGATCTGGGGCTCCACGCAAGATCTCACCCCGTGGGGTCAAAATGATCACAAGAACGGTGAGCAAAAATCCCAGAACCACACGGGGGGACCTAGTAAATGACCTGCAGAGAGCTGGGACCAAAGTAACAAAGCCTGCCATCAGTAACACACTACGCCGCCAGGGACTCAAATCCTGCAGTGCCAGACGTGTCCCCCTGCTTAAGCCAGTACATGTCCAGGCCCATCTGAAGCTTGCTAGAGAGCATTTGGATGATCCAGAATAAAATTGGGAGAATGTCAGATGAAACCAAAATATAACTTTTTGGTAAAAACTCAACTCGTTGTGTTTGGAGTTGCATCCAAAGAACACCATACCTACTGTGAAGCATGGGGGTGGAAACATCATGCTTTGGGGCTGTTTTTCTGCAAAGGGACCAGTACGACTGATCCGTGTAAATGAAAGAATGAATGGGGCCATGTATCGTGAGATTTTGAGTGAAAACCGCCTTCCACCAGCAAGGGCATTGAAGATGAAACGTGGCTGGGTCTTTCAGCATGACAATGATCCCAAACACACCGCCCAGGCAACGAAGGAGTGGCTTCGTAAGAAGCATTTCAAGGTCCTGGAGTGGCCTAGCCAGTCTCCAGATCTCAACCCCATAGAACATCTTTTTTTATTTTTTTATTTTATTTCACCTTTATTTAACCAGGTAGGCTAGTTGAGAACAAGTTCTCATTTGCAACTGCGACCTGGCCAAGATAAAGCATAGCAGTGTGAGCATACAACAAAGAGTTACACATGGAGTAAACAATTAACAAGTCAATAACACAGTAGAAAACGAAGGGGGGGTCTATATACAATGTGTGCAAAAGGCATGAGGAGGTAGGCAAATAATTACAATTTTGCAGATTAACACTGGAGTGATAAAAGATCAGATGGTCATGTACAGGTAGAGATATTGGTGTGCAGAAGAGCAGAAAAGTAAATAAATAGAAACAGTACGGGGATGAGGTAGGTGAAAAGGGTGGGCTATTTACCAATAGACTATGTACAGCTGCAGCGATCGGTTAGCTGCTCAGATAGCTGATGTTTGAAGTTGGTGAGGGAGATAAAAGTCTCCAACTTCAGCGATTTTTGCAATTCGTTCCAGTCACAGGCAGCAGAGTACTGGAACGAAAGGCGGCCAAATGAGGTGTTGGCTTTAGGGATGATCAGTGAGATACACCTGCTGGAGCGCGTGCTACGGATGGGTGTTGCCATCGTGACCAGTGAGCTGAGATAAGGCGGAGCTTTACCTAGCATGGACTTGTAGATGACCTGGAGCCAGTGGGTCTGGCGACGAATATGTAGCGAGGGCCAGCCGACTAGAGCATACAAGTCGCAGTGGTGGGTAGTATAAGGTGCTTTAGTGACAAAACGGATGGCACTATGATAGACTGCATCCAGTTTGCTGAGTAGAGTGTTGGAAGCCATTTTGTAGATGACATCGCCGAAGTCGAGGATCGGTAGGATAGTCAGTTTTACTAGGGTAAGCTTGGCGGCTTGAGTGAAGGAGGCTTTGTTGCGGAATAGAAAGCCGACTCTTGATTTGATTTTCGATTGGAGATGTTTGATATGAGTCTGGAAGGAGAGTTTGCAGTCTAGCCAGACACCTAGGTACTTATAGACGTCCACATATTCTAGGTCGGAACCATCCAGGGTGGTGATGCTAGTCGGGCATGCAGGTGCAGGCAGCGACCGGTTGAAAAGCATGCATTTGGTTTTACTAGCGTTTAAGAGCAGTTGGAGGCCACGGAAGGAGTGTTGTATGGCATTGAAGCTTGTTTGGAGGTTAGATAGCACAGTGTCCAAAGACGGGCCGAAAGTATATAGAATGGTGTCGTCTGCGTAGAGGTGGATCAGGGAATCGCCCGCAGCAAGAGCAACATCATTGATATACACAGAGAAAAGAGTCGGCCCGAGAATTGAACCCTGTGGCACCCCCATAGAGACTGCCAGAGGACCGGACAGCATGCCCTCCGATTTGACACACTGAACTCTGTCTGCAAAGTAATTGGTGAACCAGGCAAGGCAGTCATCCGAAAAACCGAGGCTACTGAGTCTGCCGATAAGAATATGGTGATTGACAGAGTCGAAAGCCTTGGCGAGGTCGATGAAGACGGCTGCACAGTACTGTCTTTTATCGATGGCGGTTATGATGTCGTTTAGTACCTTGAGTGTGGCTGAGGTGCACCCATGACCGGCTCGGAAACCAGATTGCACAGCGGAGAAGGTACGGTGGGATTCGAGATGGTCAGTGACCTGTTTGTTGACTTGGCTTTCGAAGACCTTAGATAGGCAGGGCAGGATGGATATAGGTCTGTAACAGTTTGGGTCCAGGGTGTCTCCCCCTTTGAAGAGGGGGATGACTGCGGCAGCTTTCCAATCCTTGGGGATCTCAGACGAGATGAAAGAGAGGTTGAACAGGCTGGTAATAGGGGTTGCGACAATGGTGGCAGATAGTTTCAGAAATAGAGGGTCCAGATTGTCAAGCCCAGCTGATTTGTACGGGTCCAGGTTTTGCAGCTCTTTCAGAACATCTGCTATCTGGATTTGGGTAAAGGAGAACCTGGAGAGGCTTGGGCGAGGAGCTGCGGGGGGGGCGGAGCTGTTGGCCGAGGTTGAAGTAGCCAGGCGGAAGGCATGGCCAGCCGTTGAGAAATGCTTATTGAAGTTTTCGATAATCATGGATTTATCAGTGGTGACCGTGTTACCTAGCCTCAGTGCAGTGGGCAGCTGGGAGGAGGTGCTCTTGTTCTCCATGGACTTCACAGTGTCCCAGAACTTTTTGGAGTTGGAGCTACAGGATGCAAACTTCTGCCTGAAGAAGCTGGCCTTAGCTTTCCTGACTGACTGCGTGTATTGGTTCCGGACTTCCCTGAACAGTTGCATATCACGGGGACTATTCGATGCTATTGCAGTCCGCCACAGGATGTTTTTGTGCTGGTCGAGGGCAGTCAGGTCTGGGGTGAACCAAGGGCTGTATCTGTTCTTAGTTCTGCATTTTTTGAACGGAGCATGCTTATCTAAAATGGTGAGGAAGTTACTTTTAAAGAATGACCAGGCATCCTCAACTGACGGGATGAGGTCAATGTCCTTCCAGGATACCCGGGCCAGGTCGATTAGAAAGGCCTGCTCACAGAAGTGTTTTAGGGAGCGTTTGACAGTGATGAGGGGTGGTCGTTTGACTGCGGCTCCGTAGCGGATACAGGCAATGAGGCAGTGATCGCTGAGATCCTGGTTGAAGACAGCGGAGGTGTATTTGGAGGGCCAGTTGGTCAGGATGACGTCTATGAGGGTGCCCTTGTTTACAGAGTTAGGGTTGTACCTGGTGGGTTCCTTGATGATTTGTGTGAGATTGAGGGCATCTAGCTTAGATTGTAGGACTGGCGGGGTGTTAAGCATATCCCAGTTTAGGTCACCTAACAGAACAAACTCTGAAGCTAGATGGGGGGCGATCAATTCACAAATGGTGTCCAGGGCACAGCTGGGAGCTGAGGGGGGTCGGTAGCAGGCGGCAACCGTGAGAGACTTATTTCTGGAGAGAGTAATTTTCAAAATTAGTAGTTCGAACTGTTTGGGTATGGACCTGGAAAGTATGACATTACTTTGCAGGCCATCTCTGCAGTAAACTGCAACTCCTCCCCCTTTGGCAGTTCTATCTTGACGGAAGATGTTATAGTTTGGTATGGAAATCTCTGAATTTTTGGTGGCCTTCCTGAGCCAGGATTCAGACACAGCAAGGACATCAGGGTTAGCAGAGTGTGCTAAAGCAGTGAGTAAGACAAACTTAGGGAGGAGGCTTCTGATGTTGACATGCATGAAACCAAGGCTTTTTCGAACACAGAAGTCAACAAATGAGGGTGCCTGGGGACATGCAGGGCCTGGGTTTACCTCCACATCACCCGCGGAACAGAGAAGGAGTAGTATGAGGGTGCGGCTAAAGGCTATCAAAACTGGTCGCCTAGAGCGTTGGGGACAGAGAATAAGAGGAGCAGGTTTCTGGGCATGGTAGAATATATTCAGGGCATAATGCGCAGACAGGGGTATGGTGGGGTGCGGGTACAGCGGAGGTAAGCCCAGGCACTGGGTGATGATGAGAGAGGTTGTATCTCTGGACATGCTGGTAGTAATGGGTGAGGTCACCGCATGTGTGGGAGGTGGGACAAAGGAGTTATCAGGGGTATGAAGAGTGGAACTAGGGGCTCCATTGTGAACTAAAACAATGATAACTAACCTGAACAACAGTATACAAGGCATATTGACATTTGAGAGAGACATACAGCGAGGCATACAGTAATCACAGGTGTTGAATTGGGAAAGCTAGCTAAAACAGTAGGTGAGACAACAGCTAATCAGCTAGCACAACAACAGCAGGTAAAATGGCGTAGACTAGGCAACGGGGCCAACAGATAAAACAAACAAGCAGAATGGAGTACCGTGATTTATGGACAGTCCAGCGTGCATCAGCTATGTAGCCAAGAGATCAGTGTCCAGGGGGCAGCGGTGGATGGGGAAGGGAAGCTGGACTGGCGAGTGTTATCCAGGTTAAAAAAACGAACAATGACTAAATAGCTTGTAGCTAGTTAGCTGGTTAGCTTCTGGAGGTTCTTGAGTGTGTTCTAAAAATAAATAAAAAATAATAGCGATTCCGTATCACATTGGGTGAGGCAGGTTTCCGGAAGGTATAAACAAATTAAAAGTCAAAAGAGATAGAAAGTAAATATGGGTCCGGTGGGCGTTTGGGACGCGGCGATTCAGGCGGTTAGCAGGCCTGTGCTAACAAGCTAACAGTTTGTAGGCCCGGGCTAGACAAGGTAGCAGTTAGCGGACCGGAGCTGGACAAGCTAGCAGTTAGCAGGCCGAATTAGCAAGCAGGGAGATAGCGAGGGCTAGAGAGTTAGCCTTTGGGGGACGTCGCGATGGGGTGAGTCTGTTTATTCCTCTTCATGCGGTGACATCGATAGACCGGTCGTGGGCCCGGGTATTGTAGCTCAGGAGTATGCTACGGTGGTAGCGCAGGCCGGGCTAGCTTCAAGCTAAGTGGGTGGAAACGCTAGCCAGGGGTAGTCGTCCAGGGTTGCGGTTTAGCTAGATAGCTAGTTGTGAAGATCCAGCGTATTTGGAAGCTTAGGTTTAGCAAAATGTTTTTAAAAAGGGATAGCTATGTAAAAGACGAAAAATGTGTAAAAAAACGAAAAATAAACAAAATATAAACAAAATATACAGGGACACGACACGACACGACAGGACGACTTACTGCTACGCCATCTTGGAAGGGAGGAGGGAGTTGAAAGTCCGTGTTGCCCAGCAACAGCCCCAAAACATCACTGCTCTAGAGGAGATCTGCATGGAGGAATGGGCCAAAATACCAGCGACAGTGTGTGAAAACCTTGTGAAGACTTACAGAAAACTTTTGACCTCTGTCATTGCCAACAAAGGGTATACAACAAGTATTGAGAAACTTTTGTTATTGACCAAATACTTATTTTCCACCATAATTTGCAAATAAATTCATAAAAAATCCTACAATGTGATTTTTTTTTCTCATTTTGTCTGTCATAGTTGAAGTGTACCTATGATGAAAATGAAAGGCCTCTCTCATCTTTTTAAGTGGGAGAACTTTCACAATTGGTGACTAAATACTTTTTTGCCCTACTGGACATATGAGATGATTAATGTAGGGTATGTAAACATAAAGTGGCATAGTTTAAAGTGGCTAGTGATACATGTATTACATAAAGATGGCAAGATGATATAGAGTACAGTATATACATATGAGATGAGTAATGTAGGGTATGTAAACATTATATTAAGTGGCATTGTTTAAAGTGTTTAGTGATACAGTTTTCCATCAATTTCCATTATTAAAGTGAGCTGGAGTTGAGTCAGTATGTTGGCAGCAGCCACTCAATGTTAGTGGTGGCTGTTTAACAGTCTGATGGCCTTGAGATAGAAGCTGTTTTTCAGTCCCTCGGTCCCAGCTTTGATGCACCTGTACTGACCTCGCCTTCTGGATGATAGCGGGGTGAACAGGCGGTGATACAGCCCGACAGGATGCTCTCGATTGTGCGTCTGTAGAAGGTCGTGAGTGCTTTTGGTGAGAAGCCGAATTTCTTCTTTGCTGCTGTGCCTTCTTCACAATGCTGTCTATGTGGGTGGACCAATCCAGTTTGTCTGTGATGTGTACGCCGAGGAACTTAAAACTTACTACCCTCTCCACTACTGTCCCGTCGATGTGGATAGGGGGTGCTCCCTCTGCTGTTTCCTGAAGTCCACAATCATCTCCTTTGTTTTGTTGAGTGTGAGGGCCCTCGCCTCCCCCTGTAGGCCGTCTCGTCGTTGTTGGTAATCTAGTCTACCACTGTAGTGTCGTCCGCAAACTTGATGATTGAGTTGGAGGCGTGCATGGCCACGCAGTCGTGGGTGAACAGGGAGTACAGGAGAGGGCTCAGATGTTGTTACCTACCCTCACCACCTGGGGTGGCCCGTCAGGAAGTCCAGTACCCAGTTGCACAGGGCGGGGTCGAGACCCAGGGTCTCGAGCTTGATGACGAGTTTGCAGGATACTGTGGCGTTAAATGCTGAGCTGTAGTCGATGAACAGCATTCTCACATAGGTATTTCTCTTGTCCAGATGGGTTAGGGCAGTGTGGTTGAGATTGCGTCGTCTGTGGACCTATTGGGGCGGTAAGCAAATTGGAGTGGGTCTAGGGTGTCAGGTAGAGTGGAGGTGATATGGTCCTTGACTAGTCTCTCAAAGCACTTCATGATGACAGAAGTGAGTGCTACGGGGCTGTAGTCGTTTAGCTCAGTTACCTTAGCTTTCTTGGGAACAGGAACAATGGTGGCCCTCTTGAAGCATGTGGGAACAGCAGACTGGGATAAGGAATGATTGAATATGTCCGTAAACACACCAGCCAGCTGGTCTGCGCATGCTCTGAGGACGCGGCTGGGGATGCCGTCTCGTCCTCAGAGCATGCGCAGACACATTTTGTTACGTTACAGCTTTATCCTAAAAATGTTTTTTATTTTTTATAAATAAATGCATCATCAATCTACACACAATACCCCATAATGACCAATCAAAAACAGGTTGACATTTTTGCAAATATAAAAAATAACATTGCATTTACATAAGTATTCAGACCCTTCACTCTACTTTGTTGAAGCAACTTTGGCAGCGATTACAGCCTCAAGTCTTCTTGGGTATGATGCTACAATCTTGGCAACCCTATATTTGGGCAGTTTCTCCCAATCTCTGCAGATCCTCAAGATCTGTCAAGTTGGATGGTGAGTGTAGCTGCACAGCTATTTTCAGGTCTCCAGAGATGTTCGATCGGGTTCAAGTCCGAGCTCTGGCTGGGCCACTCAAGGACTTTCAGAGACTTGTTCTGAAGCCACTCCTGTGTTGTCTTGGCTGTGTGCCTAGAGTCGTTGTCCTGTTGGAAAGTGAACCTTCGCCCCCAGTCTGAGGTCATGAGTGCTCAGGAGCAGGTTTTCATCAAGGATCTCTCTGTAGTTTGCTCCGTTCATCTTTCCCTCGATCCTGACTAGTCTCCCAGTCCCTGATGCTTCCACCACCATGCTTCGCTGTACGGATGGTGCCAGGTTTCCTCCAGACTTGACATTCAGGCCAAAGAGTTCAATCTTGTTTTCATCAGACCAGAGAATCTTGTTTAGATGCCTTTTGGCAAGCAGGCTGTCATGTGCCTTTTACTGAAGAGTGGCTTCCGTCTGGCCACTCTACCATAAAGGCCTGATTGGTGGAGTCCTGCAGAGGTGGTTGTCCTTCTGGAAGGTTCTCCCATCTCCACAGAGGAACTCTGGAGCTCTGTCAGAGTGACCATCGGGTTTTTGGTCACCACCCTGACCAAGGACCTTCTCCCCCGATTGCTCAATCTGGCCAGGCGGACAGCTCTAGGAAGAGTCTTGGTGGTTCCAAACTTCTTCCAATTAAGAATGATGGAGGCCACTGTGTTCTTGGAGACATTCAATGCTGCAGACATTTTTTGGTAACCTTCCCCAGATCTGTGCCAGGACACAATCCTGTATCGGATCTCTACGGACAATTCCTTTGGTTTTTGCTCTGACATGCACTGTCAACGGTGGGGCCTTATAGACAGGTGTATCTCCGGTTGTGAAGGGTCAGAAACTTTCTGGTAAATCTATGGAATTATTCCCTGGGAAGTTAAGCCCGTGAATTTGGGGAATTTTGCTTAAATTTATCAAAAAACGTTAGCTTAACAACAGTGAACCTTTTTTGTGGGATACACATAAAGGCAATTCTAGGTATTGTGGCATATTTTGGTTAAACTATCCACAATTCAATGGAATTGCAACCCTCTGCATGCAAAGTGCATTCTTCCATCACATGTACAGCTGATTCTCAAGATCTTGCACACTAATGAGATGCTATTGAGCCCACACTACTACACTGTCTGAGCCAAAGACTACATGCTTTCTGGTAAGTTTTGATTACAATACTGGGTGGGGTGAATATATTTTATGACCTATATGATTTTTTTGTTAACTAGTAAATAGTAGCCTACAACAGTGTTTTTTTAAAATCATTTCTAACTTGTTAACAATTTCTGCTAGTTCGTTTTTGCTACCATGTGGGTTTTAGCTTGCTTGATCCTGCTAACAGAGTGTTAATTCACCTGTTTCCATATGTTTCATTTTAAAATATTTATCTTACAAAGGAGTTGTTTAATCTAACTGCTTATGGAATTGTATTTGTTTGTTTTTTTACTCATTGTTTTCTAATCTTTACAGGAAAATGACACGGGTCACTATGTGATGTGTGGAGACATTACACTGCAGCTAATGTAGAAGGAAAAGCTGTGTACATTTGCCAATACTGTGGCAAATCATATGTCAAAGATGCAGAATAATCTGGCCACGTGCATAAAGTTCCCTCAGCGCTCACAACAAGCAACCTCTGACAAAAGTCCCTCTACTTCTATTCAAGGTGAAAATTGTGAATCAGACACCTTATCGATAGCAACAGGAATCAGAAGTTTTTTTTAACTCAATGGAGGAACGTAGTCAGAGAAATGTTTATGAATGTCTTGCTTGAGCTGTGTATGCAACTTGTTCACCTCTGATGCTCACAGGTATTGGAAGAAATTTCTGAATGTTCTTTGCCCAGCATACACCCCTCCAATGCTTTATCTACATGTCCTCTCTACTAATTTTCTGGATGCAGAGTTCAAGTGAAGGTCAAGCACATCATAGAGAAAGCAGACTTTATTGCAAACATCTCTGATTGGTGGTTGAATGTTCGTGGGCAGGGAATAATTAACTACATCTTCTCAACCTCTCAACCAGTATTCTACAAGAGCACAGACACAAGGCACAAGAGACACACCGGTCTCTACATTACAGATGAGCTGAAGGCAGTCATCAATGACCTTGGATCACAGAAGGTATTTGCACTGGTGACAGACAATGCTGCGAACATGAAGGCTGCTTGGTCTAAAGTGGAGGAGTCCTACCCTCACATAACACCCATTGGCTGAGTTGCTCATGCATTGAATCTTCTCAAGGATATCATGGCACTGGAAACAATGGATACACTCTACAAGAGAGCCAAGGAAATGGTTAGGTATGTGAAGGGTCATCAAGTTATAGCAGCAATCTACCTCACCAAGCAAAGTGAGAAGAATAAGAGCACCACATTGAAGCTGCCCAGCAACACCCGTTTGGGTGGTGTTGTCATGTTTGACAGTCTCCTTGAGGGGAAGAAGTCTCTCCAAGAAATGTCCCTATCACAGTATGCCCATATGGACAGCCCCATCAAGAGGATCCTCCTGGATGATGTATTTTGGGAGAGAGTGGTAAGCAGCCTGAAACTCCTGAAACCTATAGCAGTAGCCGTTGCACAGATTGAGGGAGACAATGCCATCCTGTTTGATGTTCAGACTCTGCTTGCAGATTTAAGAGAAGAAATCCGTACTGCCCTGTCCACTTCACTGTTGCTCCAAGCAGAGGAAACTTCAGTTCTGAAATGCATCAGAAAGCGTAAAGACTTCTGCCTGAAGCCCATACGTGCCGCAGCGTACATGTTGGACACCAAGTATGCTGGCAAGAGCATCCTGTCTGGTGCAGAGATCTACAAGGCCTGTGGTGTCATCACTACCGTGTCTCGCCACCTTGGCCTGCATAAGGGCAAAGTTCTTGGCAGTCTGGCGAAGTACACTTCCAAGCAAGGGCTTTGGGATGGAGATGTAATATGGCAGTCGTGCCAATATCTCATCAGCCACCTGGTGGAAGGGACTTTGTGGATCTGAGGCTCGTTCCCCTGTTGCCTCCATCATCCTCCAAATCCCACAAACATCAGCCGCCTCAGAGCGCAACTGGTCCTTGTTTGGGAACACACACACCAAAGCACGCCACAGGCTGACCAATACAAGGGTTGAAAAATTGGTGGCAATCCAGGAAAATTTGAGGCTTTTTGAGCCTGACAACGAGCCATCCTCAACAAGGTTGGAAAGTGACAGTGAAGATGAGGCCTCAAAGACTGATGTTCAAGAGGTGGACATTGGGGAGGTCCAGGGAGAAGACATGGAAGCCTGAGAGGAAGACAACCAAAGCTTTAGTTTCTAGACTGTCATTTTACATATGTATGTTGAAAATGTTTTTGGGAGATGTGATGGATCATTCAATATAATTTGTTCCATGAAATCATCCCATGTGAAGAGTCAACTTATTTAATTAAAGTTAAATTCGTAACAATTTTATTATTTTTCTATTGGAAGGATTTAATCATTTGCAATTGTCTACTTATGATAAGGTGAAAGGTTCATGTTTCTGTCTCCATATGATATGGTAAATATATCCAATGCAAAAAACATCTACATTTTAAAAATGGTATTAATATTAATTTGCATATATTTCCGTTAAATCCTATATATTCCAAATGGAAAGATTCCACCTCCTGCATATTGCCCAAAATGTGTGTGCCTTTCCAAATCATGTCCAACCAATAGAATTTATCACAGGTGTACTCCAATCAAGTTGTAGAAGCATCTCAAGGATGATCAGGATGCACCTGAGCTAAATTTCAAGTCTCATAGCAAAGGGTCTGAATACATATGTAAATAAGGTATTTTGCTTTGTCTTTATGGGGTATTGTGTGTAGATTGAGGATAAAAAATTTAAAAATCTATTTTAGAATAAGGCTGTAATGTAACAAAATATGGAAAAAGGGAAGGTGTCTGAATACTTTTCATATGCACTGTATATACCTTTTAAAGAAAACATGACGCTGTTCTATACAAACGTTGGTGCCTCCTGAAGAACTCCATAACACGTTCATGAGCAGTTCATAAGGTATCAAATTGTGGTAGTTGACATAAGAATGAAATAATGCTCATGTACTGCTTATGAACTTTTTGATTATGAATGCATTATGAAGTCCTTATTTAAGTATCCTTCAAATGAAATGTTACGGAAATGTCTCTGCCACCTGTGTGCAGTATCAAACAATGACAAGGTTTAGTAGTTGAATCTCTCTCCCTTTGAAAAATATAAAAGCAACATGTAAAGTTTTGGTCCTGTTTCATGAGCTGAAATAAACTTCCCAGAAATGTTTCATACGTACGTATTTCTCCACAACCAAAAATTGCACAATGTATTTACATCCCTGAGTGAGCATTTCTCCTTTGCAAAGAAAGTCCATCCATCTGACAGGTGTGGCATATCAAGAAGCTGATTAAACAGCATGATCATTACACAAGTGCACCTTGTGCTGGGGATATTAAAATGTGCATGGAGCATGCAATTGGCATGCTGACTGCAGGAATGTCTACCAGAGCTGTTGCCAGATAATGAAATGTTAATTTCTCTACCATAGACGGCTCTCTCGTTTTTGAGAATTTGGCAGTACGTCCAACTGACCTCCCAGCCACAGACCATGTGTATGGAGTAATGTGGGCAAGCGGTTTGCTGACGTCAACGTTGTGAACAGAGTGCCCCATAGTGGAGGTGGGGTTATGGTATGGGCAGGCTTAAGCTATGAATGATGAATACAATTGCATTTTATCTATGGCAGTTTGAATGCACAGGTCTTGAGGCCCATTGTGCCATTCATTCGCTGGCATCACCTCATGTTTCAGCATGATAATGCACAGCCACATGTTGCAAGGATCTGTACACAATTCCTGGAAGCTGAAAATGTCCCAGTTCTTCATGACCTGCATACTCACCAGACATGTCACCCGTTGAGCACATTTGGGATGCTCTGGATCGACGTGTATGACAGATTGTTCCAGTTCCCGCCTATATCCAGCAACTTCGCACAATCAGTGAAGACTAGTGCGACAATATTCCACAGGCCACAATAAACAGCCTGATTAACTCCATACGAAGGAGATGTGTCGCGTTGCATGAGGCAAATGGTGGTCACACCAGATACTGACTGGTTTTCTGATTCACACCCCTACTTTTTTTTTAAAGGTATCTGTTTCAAACAGATGCATATCTGTATTCCCAGTCAAGTGAATTTATTTAAATTTACTGATTTTCCTTATATGAACTGTAACTCAGTAAAATCTTTGAGATTGTTGCGTTTGTATTTTTGTTTAGTGTGTGTATATATAAACCCCCTCACCCACAGTAAAGGCCAGTACATTGTGAGCGGCTCCGACGACGGCTCCTTTTTCATCTGGGAGAAGGAGACTGCTAACCTGGTGCGGATCCTCCAGGGGGACGAGTCCATAGTCAACTGCCTGCAGCCTCACCCCAGTTACTGCTTCCTGGCTACCAGCGGCATCGACCCTGTGGTGCGGCTCTGGAACCCCAGGCCGGAGGTCATTATCAACATTATTAAACTCTATTAAATTCAAATAACTTAATTTCCCCAATGAGCAAACTTCTTTTGTGTGGAATGGTAGGCTATATACAGTGAGAAACAGGACCAAGGACACTATGCATAGAATAGATGCATTTAAGAAGCAATCCATTCAATCACCAACATGATTGATTCTTTGATTGAATGTATTTGTTGCAAAAAAATTTTTTTGCTGCCAATGCATTAAAAACTATCAAGGTTTACGCAATAAATGAACCCAATAGTACATCTGGTTATTGGATTGTCACAATTGAGGCTGCAGTATGATCTATCCTTTCCTATGGCCTCCTTTTGTAGTAGTCTGATGTAAAAAAATATATATATAATAATACAATTTTAAAAAGGCTGACTTTACAATACACCAGAAGTGAACCCTTTTCTTACCTTTCTTTCTCTCCATCCTTTTCCCTCTGTCATCCAGACGGAGAGTGAGAGTGGGAACGGGCGCGTGGTGGAGGACATGGAGGGCGCCGCTGCAGCCAACCAGCGGCGTATGAATGCCGACCCCCTGGAGGTCATGCTGCTCAACATGGGTTACCGCATCACGGGCCTCAGCGGCCGCGGGCCAGAGGGCTCGGACGATGAGGACAGCTCAGACGGCCAGGTGCAGTGCCGGCCCAGCTAGACTAGCGGGCCCAACACCACATACAGTATGGAGGCAGCAGGACGCAAGGCACTCCTCCCCTACCCCCTCCCAAACCCTGAGGCTGTCTGTGTGTGTGTACGTCTGTGTGTGTGTCTGTGAGGAGGGGGAAAAAGCACCATAGATATTCTGTTTGTCAATGTTTCATTCACCCCTCTAAAACGAAAGCAACATTGAGTGAATGTCATGTCACAGCTCTGCACTATGCACTGCCCTCCTCTTTCACATCCCGAGGCAGGATTGGAGGAAACCAGTTTGGCGAGGGGATTCCACGGGGGTGACGACGACGACCTTTCACCTTTTTTTTAGGAACACCAACGACATCACCTCGGCCTCTCCCTCCGTTGCTCCGAGGCTGGGGGTATTGGACCTATACGGTAAAGAAGAGGAGAGCACTCCATCACTCCCCAATCTCTCACTATGAGCTAGGAGTCAACCACTTCTAAACCCTCTTCAAGGAGGAGCGCGTTGGAGAGAAACACTACAAGCAGAAGCCCCTGGCCTCTGGTAGTGTAGCCTACAGACGGCTCAGAGGTTAGAGGTCAAAGCGAGGCCCCGATAGTCGGTGTCCTCATTGGAGGATGAGATTTGAGGCCACAGGAAGTTGCTTTGTTTCATCTCTAGTGGGCTTTTCAATTGGAGTATAAGAGGTCACACTCAGCCCCTCTCCAGCTCTGAAAGTCTCTACATAAAGTTTTTGATTTACAATCCTTTTTTTAAGTTGTTGGAATATTGGTCAACAGGAAGAGAGCACAAGACGTCTTGACTTTAAGTGTTACCCAGTCTTGAAGTGTTTCTCCAACTCAAATTAAATGTGTTGATAGGATTGTGCTCCTTGTTTCTTTTAAATACAAAAAAATGTTTTTCTCTGCATTTGTTCTAAGTTTTGAGAGTAAAAAATGGCCAAGGATCCATGTTGCATTTTGCTTTGTCTGTTGTTGAGAAGTTCTTGTCGCTCTATATGCCTATTTTATTGACAGGTATGCAAAATGTTTCCCTTTTACTTTTATTATGTAGGTTAAGACAAAGCTGTCAGACTGAAGCAGTAGCTCCTCACATTTTCTCCAACACTTAGACATTTGCTCCTCTGTAATTTGTTGATAACAATGTAGAGATGGATTATTCTAAAGGAGGGTTGTGGGGTTACGTTTAGGGGTTTGATTTAATTGATAGTCAGGTGTTGATTGGTCAGAAAATCTGTCGAACTTTGTCGTACTAAAGGTTGCAAAATTCTGGTAATTTCCACAAGTTTCCCAGTTTTTCGAGATATCCCGGCCGGTAGATAACCGGGATTCAGATGGAATAAGCACAAAATCGGGAATCTTTCAACCAGTATTTCTAGAAAACCTGGGAATTATGGGAAAGTTAACCTATGTTGGACTGACGCTCTGAACAGAGAGAGGGAAAGTGAAGAAGAGAGAATGGTATTTCACTATCCTAGGGCAATACCACCAGTCCTAATATCATTCATGCATGGCATAGAGGCAATTTCATAGACGCTATCCATTTGGTGTCTTTTGGGGTTCAGGATCCCTACACGAGCACTTTCAGCTTTCCCCAGAAAGTTTTGGGGGAAGAATGGGATAGAGATTTTTCCCTTCCTGTAGCTTTGGAGCCAGCATGAGTCCTCTGCTGCAGTTGGAGTTTTGCTTATGAGGTTATATGAGATTTTGTCTAAAGGTAACATTGTAAAGGGCAAATTTGGACAATGAGCCTCTCGGTCCTCTGGCCAACCAGCAAACCTCCAGCTCACTGATGACGTGGATTCAAAGAAAACCTAAGGATGGAATCCTCTAACACTCGGCTTCCATGTATAATTTCTTTGTTAAAAAAAAATAATTTAAGACATTTTTTTTATCTGTTTGTTTTCTTTGGGAAAAATTCAATGACAAAGTTTGCTGCAAGAGAAAAATAAAAGAGGTCTAATATTGTTGAACCACTTGTCTTGAGTTTGTGTTTCACCTCCGACCTGTATTTAACCAGGGTAATGACGATTTGGATTGTAATTACTAGTGTTTTTCACCTGCACACTGTTCCAGGTGCAGAAATATAGGCTACACACAGGTCCACAACTATCCACTCAGCAGTGGTGTAAAGTACCTAATTAGTACTTTAAAGTATTTTTACTTAAGTAGTTCGGGGTACCTGTACTTTACGATTTAGCCAATTTTTACTACACTACATTCCTAAAGAAAATGTACTTTTTACTCCAAACATTTTCCCTGACTCCCCAAAAAACTATTGCGCTGCGCTTTTAACGGACCTCTGAGACTATCACAGTGCAGGTGCATTTATACGGAGACTTGATTACACACAGGTGGATTGTATTTATCATCATTAGTCATTTAGGTCAACATTGGATCATTCAGAGATCCTCACTGAACTTCTGGAGAGAGTTTGCTGCACTGAAAGTAAAGGGGCTGAATAATTTTGCACGCCCAATTTTTCAGTTTTTGATTTGTTAAAAAAGTTTGAAATATCCAATAAATTTCGTTCCACTTCATGATTGTGTCCCACTTGTTGTTGATTCTTCACAAAAAATACAGTTTTATATCTTTATGTTTGAAGTCTGAAATGTGGCAAAAGGTCGCAAAGTTCAAGGGGGCCGAATACTTTCGCAAGGCACTGTATGTAAATTATGTCTTGAGTGTTGGAGTGTGCCCGTGGCTATGTGTCAATAAAAAATAACATTGTTCCATTTGGTTTGCTTAATATAAGGAAATTGAAAGGGTTTATACTTGTACTTTTGATTAATAAATACATTTTAGAAATTCCATTTACTTGAAATACCTAAGTATATTTGAAACCAAATACTTTTAGACTTTTACTCAAGTAGTATTGTACTCGGTGACCTTTGTAATTGTCTATTAAGGAATATTTCCTTTTACTCAAGTATGACAAGGTGCACCTTGTGCTGGGGACAATAAAATGCCACTCTAAAATGTGCAGTTCTGTCACACAACACAATGCCACAGATGTCTGAAATGTCAAGGGAGCATGCAATTGGCATGCAGACTTCAGGAATATCCACCAGAGCTGTTGCCATGGAATTGAATCTTAATTTCGCTACATTAAACAGCCTCCAACGTCATTTTATAATATGTGCCTGGATTCTGGAACCGGTCTCACAACCGCAGACCACGTGTAACCGTGCCAGCTCAGGACCACCACATTGGACCTTTGAGAAGTCGTTTTTTGCTAAAAAAGCTATTTTCCCATTTTAATTGAAATCTAAGATACTTAACTGTTACCAAGAAATTATTTGATATTGATATAAAAACGTCTGCATTGGGCATTTAATTAATATCCAGGCTGGCTTTGTGAGATTTGTTGCATGACTGCTTTGCAGGCCGTGGAACGCGGCCGCCATACGCGCCTACGCATTTTCGTGATGTCAGTTGAGCAGCGACAGGCTACGGCACAGTGTTAAAATTACTGATGGCGCAGGAGGCGGACGAAATAGATATAATGATTAATTATCACGGGGGTTTCGAAAAAATAGATCGGAAAAACAGCCGTTATCCTTATTGCGTCGTTTGGACACCTATTCCAATACTCTCGTGAGTAGCCACTTTTCCGGTTGTTTTCTTTTGCTCTCACCATCTGAAATGGAGACACTATTTACGTGGTCATGTTGATAAACATCAATGGTCATGTAGGCGATCACATCTTTTGGATAATTATATCACTAGCTTGCAATATAGCTCGTGAATTTCCAAATACTATGTGGGCTGGAATTAAAATGCCCATACCGTTAGATGCCCTATAATATACACGCACTCTTTATTCCCAGGACCCCCCAATATAGTTCCGTACCTCTGTTTTGTTCAGGTGGTTGCTCCCCTTCATTGGTCACATGGGGATCTGTACTTCTGCAGGTGTGATAAGAGACTTCGCTGGATCGTACTTAGTGTCTGTGAGTATATGCAGATCATGCATTATGACAGTAGGCCTACAGCTTTATGTGCATAAGCCTAATGTTATCGGACCATCTGTTTCGATAGTTCCTCAAAATGTCCCATCTTTCCTTTCAGGAAGATAATATGGCCTTTGGAAGACCAACAAAGTAAGTTGGCTTTGTTCGTTCAATGCTTGGAGCTAGGCTTGGCATATTGTGCTCAAAATTGACATGCCGGCATTGCAGTTAGGTAGTAAGGCATCTGTGGCATTGCTTGTCTCTTAACAGGTACTGGAAGCTTGATGTTGATAAGGTGTGTGGCACTGGCTCAGCTGCCTGGGACAAGGCAGTGCACGACGCATCGGAGGAGTACAAATGCAGGCCGGTATGAACATTGACAGTGTCATAATAAGACAGACAGACAGACAGGTCTAGTAGTGGAATTATATTTCCTTCCTAGGTTCTATTGAACATCTCCAGTAAAGGCCTATTGAACATCTCCAGTAAAGGCCTATTGAACATCTCCAATAAAGGCCTATTGTAAGGGGCAAAGGTATTTATATGTACATGTTTTGTACAATGATTGTAAAGGCCCATTGTAGCGATATTGACAAAAACCGCCTAGAGTTAGACCTGACTAGCCTTCTTCCTCTGTCTCTTGTAGCACAACCTCTGCTGTGATAACTGCCACTCCCACGTGGCCCTGGCCCTTAACCTCATGCGCTACGACAACAGAACGTCCTGGAACATGGTCAACCTATGCCTGTGGTCCCTTATCCACGGCAAGCATGTCAGGTGAGATATCATGCAATGAAGAGGTACTCTACTGTATGTAACAGAGTATGCTCATTCCTTTCCTAACCTAGGCGTGAACACTGAACCTTCTCTACAACAATACTTGCCACTCACAAAGCATCATTCTGCCTGACCAATCACTATGTGTATGTGCATTCCCTCTGGATCATTTGACTAACTGGTATGGAACTAGAATCAGACATGCTGATGAAATGGGCAGAAGCAAACTATGCAAAACAGCAACAGCACCGAGTCTGAACAAGCAAGCATGCACCTGCCAGCAGGCAACGCTCTGCAGGAGGGACAGAGGAGCTCCAGACACGGGGAAACATATGCTGTTGAGAAACCCCCTCATTATTCTCCCCTGACCCACATAGGGAGCTAGTGTCACTGCTTTGTGCAGCCTCCACATTATCGCCCGAGGGCACCACGTCCTTAAACAGTGGGGCGCCGTGTAATTCATCATTGCCAGATGTGGCCCCCTCATCACCACATCAACTCTCTGCCGGGGCTCCCACTGCTGGATCGGGAGGAAGAGGGGAGGGGGGGTACAAGGGTGGAGACCGGGGAAGGAGTGAGGTGAACCTCTGGGGGATTAGAGAGTTGGTCTGCCCTCAGTGGCCTGTGTAAATTACCCTGGCTTCTGGGAAATTTAACCGACTGCACTTCCTTACCGGTCTCTATATACTGCCCTACAAAAGCCAAAGGCAATCCTCAAACATTTTTGTTGCCATAAGGTAAGGACTTTCATCACATAGAATGTTTATATCTAAAACAAATATTTGACTTAGGCCAAATCAGTGGTCATGGTTGATATGCAAAAACAATTCAGAATAAGATAATACATCAGTGTATTATTACTTATCTACTGACAACATATTTGTCTGGAAAAGCAAATAAACTTTGAAGCAATTTTTCTCAGTTTCACTGTTGCATAGTTACTGGTCTTTGTATGCTGGAACAAAGCCAAAGTGCAGTAACTTCAGTTACTGTGGTTTTCCTTGGTTTTTACTTGGATTTTGTAGTTATTGCAAATTTCAAACTCAAACTTTCTCTGAAATGGAACATAATTGAAACAGTTGATTATGTCACAAGACAAAACAGATACTACAATGCCTGATTTCAGTCTTAATGCAATTTTGACCCACAAAAAAGTGTAGTTACTGAGTTTTGCCCTTGTAGGGCAGTATAGACGACAAATGTCTAGTGTTTTTGACCAACAGCCAAAATGTGAGGATTTAATGACTGTCATTACTACTCTCACTGTGCTCTCTCTCTCTCCCTCTCTCCTTCCCCAGCTGTGTGTCGTTCCTCAAGACCTGGCTGCCCTTCCTTATGTTGACTGGAGCCCTCGTCACCTTCATCCTAACGCTCAACCTGCACTGACCACACAAGGGACACGAAGAAGGAAACGGAGGGGAGAGATAATACGAGGGATTTTCCTGCTCCGTTGTAATCATAAAAAGTGAAAGAAGAAGAATAAATGTTTCGATGGGACACTTCTTTGTGCAGTGCTAACATTCACACCCTCATGAGGGCAGTTATGTCCAGCTGTTCTGGCTTGTTTTGAAGTACCTTTTACTAGATTCAGAAAGGAATGTCATATAAATGAATGTTTGGCTTGGGATAGTCATAACTATATATATATATATATATAGAACTGATATAGCATCTGCTAAATGACGATAATTTAAATGTAAATATATTGTCTATTGTCATAAATTCAATTTGGTCTCTCTTACTGACTCCTAACCCCCATTTAACCAGTGTGGGCCACCCGTCACTCTTAAATGCCCCCAGCTTATACCCACTCAACATCATTTTACTTTATAATTGTTTACTATATTTTATCAGACAGTGTTTGTTTTTCATGCAGTAAGTTCGCTGAAGCAACATGCTTGGGAATGTTAATATACTCTACAGTAGTCCATATGCATGACCACTCATTCGATAGAATTACAGAAATGATGGGCAATAAGCTATACCATAGGCTAGTAAAGTCAAATCAAATTGTATTTGTCATGCTTCGTAAACAACAGGTGTAGACAAACAGTGAAATGCTTCCCATCAATGCAGAGAGACAGAAAATATAGAAAAGTAATAATAAATACAGCGTAACGCTAACCTTGCTTATGGGGTAGCAGCACAGAGTCGATCTGCAGGGGTACGAGGTAATTGAGGTAGATACAGTGCCTTGCGAAAGTATTCGGCCCCCTTGAACTTTGCGACCTTTTGCCACATTTCAGGCTTCAAACATAAAGATATAAAACTGTATTTTTTTGTGAAGAATCAACAACAAGTGGGACACAATCATGAAGTGGAACGACATTTATTGGATATTTCAAACTTTTTTAACAAATCAAAAACTGAAAAATTGGGCGTGCAAAATTATTCAGCCCCTTTACTTTCAGTGCAGCAAACCCTCTCCAGAAGTTCAGTGAGGATCTCTGAATGATCCAATGTTGACCTAAATGACTAATGATGATAAATACAATCCACCTGTGTGTAATCAAGTCTCCGTATAAATGCACCTGCACTGTGATAGTCTCAGAGGTCCGTTAAAAGCGCAGAGAGCATCATGAAGAACAAGGAACACACCAGGCAGGTCCGAGATACTGTTGTGAAGAAGTTTAAAGCCGGATTTGGATACAAAAAGATTTCCCAAGCTTTAAACATCCCAAGGAGCACTGTGCAAGCGATAATATTGAAATGGAAGGAGTATCAGACCACTGCAAATCTACCAAGACCTGGCCGTCCCTCTAAACTTTCAGCTCATACAAGGAGAAGACTGATCAGAGATGCAGCCAAGAGGCCCATGATCACTCTGGATGAACTGCAGAGATCTACAGCTGAGGTGGGAGACTCTGTCCATAGGACAACAATCAGTCGTATATTGCACAAATCTGCCCTTTATGGAAGAGTGGCAAGAAGAAAGCCATTTCTTAAAGATATCCATAAAAAGTGTCGTTTAAAGTTTGCCACAAGCCACCTGGGAGACACACCAAACATGTGGAAGAAGGTGCTCTGGTCAGATGAAACCAAAATGGAACTTTTTGGCAACAATGCAAAACGTTATGTTTGGCGTAAAAGCAACACAGCTCATCACCCTGACCACACCATCCCCACTGTCAAACATGGTGGTGGCAGCATCATGGTTTGGGCCTGCTTTTCTTCAGCAGGGACAGGGAAGATGGTTAAAATTGATGGGAAGATGGATGGAGCCAAATACAGGACCATTCTGGAAGAAAACCTGATGGAGTCTGCAAAAGACCTGAGACTGGGACGGAGATTTGTCTTCCAACAAGACAATGATCCAAAACATAAAGCAAAATCTACAATGGAATGGTTCAAAAATAAACATATCCAGGTGTTAGAATGGCCAAGTCAAAGTCCAGACCTGAATCCAATCGAGAATCTGTGGAAAGAACTGAAAACTGCTGTTCACAAATGCTCTCCATCCAACCTCACTGAGCTCGAGCTGTTTTGCAAGGAGGAATGGGAAAAAATTTCAGTCTCTCGATGTGCAAAACTGATAGAGACATACCCCAAGCGACTTACAGCTGTAATCGCAGCAAAAGGTGGCGCTACAAATTATTAATTTAAGGGGGCTGAATAATTTTGCATGCCCAATCTTTCAGTTTTTGAATTGTTAAAAAAGTTTGAAATATCCAATAAATGTCGTTCCACTTCATGATTGTGTCCCACTTGTTGTTGATTCTTCACAAAAAAATACAGTTTTATATCTTTATGTTTGAAGCCTGAAATGTGGAAAAAGTTCGCAAAGTTCAAGGGGGCCGAATACTTTCGCAAGGCACTGTATGTACATATAACTAGGGATAAAGTGACTAGGCAATAGGATAGATAATAAACAGTTGCAACAGCGTATGTGATGAGTCAAAAATGTTAGTGTAAAAATTGGGGCAATGCAGATAGTTTGGGTAGTTATTTATTTAACTAAAATATTTAACAGTCTTACGGCTTGCTGGTAGAAACTGTTCAGGGTCCTGTTGGTTCCAGACTTGGTACATCGGCACCGCTTGCCGTATGGTAGCAGAGAGAACAGTGTATGTCTTGGATGGCTGGAGTCATTCACTGCCTGTTATTGAGGTCCTGGGTGACAGGGGGCTCGGCCCGAGTGAGGGCGGCACGTAGCCTCGAGTTTAGAACGTTGGATTCGAATACCGGAACCACAATACCAGAACCCTGCGGGTGCCTCGGGGGAGTTGGCCACGCAAAAAACATTTCCATTACACACTTGTGTGTAACAGGACAAATATAAGCACCGGCGAAATTATTATATGTACTGGGTCCTGGGCACTACCCTCTGTTTAGTGTTGTTATTTATTGGAACAAATATAAATACATGTACATAATATGCATAGCCTACTTCATTGTTTATAAACTGTTAAATCATATCACACAAAGACACCACAGAGGTCTACTCTTCTGTGTAGTATAATATTTTTCGTGTCTGTGCCTTTAAAAAACGTTCACTGTTCCTCTCCTTGATTCTGCGCCGGTATTTCAAGTCAAGCTAACAACTTGCCGGTCCTGTTGCTCAGCAGACGAAACATCCTTCTCACTCAAAGAAGACACAAACAAGGGGGCTATCATTTGGCACCATCTAAAGAAAGGCTAACACCTCATTATACCGTTATGCCGGAGTCTTGAGGTTTTTTTTCTCCTTGATGTGCATGACACGGCGTAATATGACTCACCGTTAACTGCTCCTTCTGCATATTCTGGTATTTATCAGTTTATAACGTTTCTGTTGAGTTATGCATCATTTGGTAATCCTTGTACTTTTTGGTGCGCTACTCTGTGCGCCCCACCAGTGCTTGGAGTGCCCATCAGGCTGCCAATGCTTTGCTGGCACGCGCACAGTAAAATGCGTTTCCAAGGACCTTCGCTCCATACCACAAGATATTCCAGGATACACAAGGAATGTGATCATCACAGGACACAATATATTCAGAATTGGATCAGAGACATTTCAAGAACTGAAAAATGTCACCACCATCATTTTGAGCAACAATAGGTGAGTAGATATTCTCATCAAAGAGAATTGTGTTCGGATGTTTCACTACAGACCAGGGTTCAATCTCAGGCTGTGTCACAGCCAGCCGTGCCCGGGAGACCCATGAGGTGGCACACAATTGGCCCAGCGTTGTCCGGGTTAGGGGAGGGTTTGGCCGGCCGGGATGTCCTTGTCCCAACGCGCTCTAGTGACTCCTTGTGGGGGTCCGGGCGTCTGCAAGCTGACAATGGTTGCCAGTTGTACAATGTTTCCTCCGACACATTGGTGCGGCTGGCTTCCGGGTTAAGCAAGCAGTGTGTCAAGAAGCAGTGTGGCTTGGCAGGGTTGTGTTTTGGAGCATGCATGGCTCTCAACCTTTTCCTTTCCTTAGTCCATACGGGAGTTTCAGCAATGGGACAAGACTATAATTACCAATTGGATATTACAGAATTGGGGAGAAATAGCAGGAAAACAATACAATTATTATTTCATGTTCTCCTGAATGCCATCACACCAACTTATGAAATGTTTAGATACCCTATTTGAGCATGACAATAATTCAGCAAACATTAATTCTGAGTCCAATATGTGGTTTGGGGACTGTAAACATGGTCCATCTTTCTTCCCAGGATCACAGAGGTTGCGTCCCACAGCTTCTCTACCCTTTCCTACCTGCGCTCCCTGGACATGAGCTGCAACCATCTGACTCTCATCCACCCTGAAGCCCTCAACATCCCAGGGAGTCCTCTAAAGGAGCTCAACCTTAGCCGCTCCCTCTATAACTACACCTCACTGACAGATCTCACCACCGCACTGCGCTGGGGAGGCCTAGGAGGGTTGCTCAGCCTAGACCTCTCCGGGAACCGCCTGGTCTTCCTACCCCCAGGGATGTTCTACCACCTCCCTAGCCTGCAGCACCTCTTCCTTGGTAACAACTCCCTAGCATCGGTCTACAACGGCACCTTCTTTGGCCTGCGCCGCCTGGAGCTGCTTGACTTGACCCGCAACTCTTTCAGGGCGTTCCAAGGTGATGCTCTGGGGGAGCTGGAAAGGCTGGGGCAAGCCCCCCGCATCCTGCTGAGCCACAACCCCTATGTCTGCACATGTGAGATCCAAGACTTTGCTGTGTGGCTTAAGAATTCCCAGGCTCAGGTGGGGGATGCAGAAGCCCTGACCTGCGCCTCACCCTGGGAGTTTCAGGACAGGCCCCTGCGGGCACTCGGGGTCCAAGTTGTCGGATGCCATGCCACTTCACCACCTCTGGTCGGAATCAGAGATGAGGTGGGCGACCTCTCCCTGCAGACCTCCTACGTCCTCCTGGGTCTGGTGCTGGGCTTTGTGGGCATGGTCTTCCTCTTTGTGCTCTACCTCAACCGGCAAGGTATTAAAAAGTGGGTGGTGGAGACGCGAGATGCCTGCCATGAAGTGTTGGAGGGGTATCACCACCGCTATGAGATCGACACTGACCCACGCCGGGAATACCTCTCAAAAGACGTCAGAGTCGAAGAGAAGCCACCGACAAACAGTGGTTTTGGACAGGCTCACTCAGATAACCGCTTATCACAGCTACCCACTGACACCTGTTTAGTTCAGATCCCCTCAGACACACAGCTCAAACCAGGCTCCATCTCGGTGGATTTGTGATTCCTCATTCCCTGGAATGGAACTGGACTGGAGTGGACTTGCATTCAGGTTTGGGTAGGTTACTTTCTAAATGTAATCTGTTACAGTTACTAGTTACCTGTCCAAAATGGTAATCAGTAACGTAACTTTTGGATTACCCAAACTTAGTAATGTAAATCGGTTTACTTTCCCCTTATTAGAAGTAGATATAAATTATCCATACACACACATATGGTGTGTCATCATAGTGGTCTCTGACTTGTGGTCAGACTTGCTCTGGTGGAACTAATTTAAACCTGTTCTTTTATCAATGCTGAATTAAATGTCATTGAGAAAACAGCAGACATCCTTTATGAATTTGAAAGTAATCTTCTAGTTTTTCAAAAGCATCTGTAATCTGATATTTTGGGCTGGTAACATAACTGATTAAAAGTACATTTTTTTCTTTTGTAATCAGATTACATATCATCAGTTTCTGCCCAACCATGCACACATGTGTGAGGGACTTACCTGTATCATATATTTCTGTACAATATGTTGAATATAATTACATAACCTATGTAAGCATAAAAATGTATAACAGTTCTACAGTTTATCCTTACATAAGTGATGTAATTACACTATTTAATGGAGAGACTATTTTAAGTGTGAACAGCCGGGCTCGTGGTACCTGCATAGCCTTGATGCCTCTCTTGCTGTGGCCACATTTTTACTAACTTGCATAGATTTAACCAAGTTGCTATCCATCTTTGGTGTTGTATGTATTATTATATTATACTTTGTGGGTCTTATTGACATATCTAGATGGAACCAAAGCAATATAGCCTATCTGAAGGGTCTTGACTGCAAAACTAACCTTGAACGTCTACTCTTTTGGGAAGAATGAATGATTCTACACTGCACTAAGTCATATCTTCGTCCTTAACTGACTTTGTAACCAGACGTGGCAGGGCAAGACAGAAAGAAAGGGCACATATTTCCAGAGTGCAGAAGTGATGTGGTATTGAAGTGATGAAGCAGGATCTAGTGTGGTGTATAAACTCACGTGCATAACTTACCAGTGTTATGTAAAGATAATTGAAATGAAACAATTGTAAAAACCCCTTTGTGGTGCTGAATAAAAACATGTTTTCAAGATGTTATCCAAATCACATTTGTAGTAAGTTTCCATTTAGTCTTAAAGTAGCTTTACAACTCTACAGGGAGCTGTTGGAATGACCACTGCTCCATTGCCCCATTCTGTTACTATGTGCAGGGCTAGTGTGACTCTCCTGCTTAGCGCAGATGGGGAAAGGGAGATGATTAAGTGTGTCTGTAGGGGGAAAGTGGGACAAGATGAAGGATGTTAGTCAGAGTTGCACCTGCTGGCTCTGCAGGTATCGGCGCATCTCTCTATCCTGCGTGTGAGTTTAGTTGAAGGACTTTCATAACTAATGATCGCTATTGACCAAAGCAACACTGGACAGTATATATTCATCTCCACCTCAATGCTACTGGCTCTGGTGTGTGTGAGTTTCTCTATTCAGTAAGCATATTTTAGTGATCTTATTATATGACATAGCACGCAATGATGTCTGATGCGTGGTTGCAGTAATGTAAAGTGCAAATCGTTTTACAGATTGATTGCTTGCTTACACACCTGTAAAGTATGATCATGTTTTCAAGGATGTCATGTCCACCTTTTAAATGTGTCATTTATTAAGTGGAATCTTCAGCTAAAAGGACATCTGCTCAGTCATCCCAAGGCAAGTGACGTATTGCACTGATACACTAGTGACAGCCTCGGTTGCTGTCAAAATGATGGCGGTGTAAGGAGGACGTGGTTCCGCACTGGCAGGATTTCCAAAACACCTGGAAACGCTGGCTATCATCAATAATCCCAGCAGGGTCTACATGCACTCTACTGAAGACAGTAAATGGGCTGAGATTAACCGTGCACTGAGTAAGGTCAAAGCCAGGTCTCTAATTACATGCACTGCACTTGGAGTAGAAGAGGCAGCGCATTCCTCCCGGCTCACTCATTATTTGTTGGAAGAGAGGGTCATAACCTACAGAAAGTCTGCACAATAAAGGAGAGGAGATAAAAGGTTCGTAAACTCAAAGCAAACATGATGAGCCATGATGAGCCATGATGAGCCCATGTTTTGCTCTATGCTTTTTCAGCTACTGGAGGTGCATTGCACCCTTATTTGAATTGGAAACAGAAATCTATGATATAGACATTGAATGTGTTTAAACAGTTTCTTTTCACCCTTTTACCAAGGAATAAGATCACCTCACCACACCAGCTACATTTGCCAGGCAGCTGTTTTACACCAGCAAGCTCCACTCACATCAGTTATTTAATGCAGTCAAGTGAAAAATATACAGAAGTCCTGCCACTTTTAGGCTGAGGCTATTATTGTGTGACTAGCTCCTATAGTAGGTTTAGGCCAGGGTTTTAAAAAATGGACTCTTCAGGAATCCAACCCGTTTGGGTCAAATCAGTCAAATGTATGAGGGTGCCCTCTACTGGCATGAGTCTATACTATGTCTCTGTTAAAAATGACCATATAATTAGGCCACTAATTCTATTGTCATATCTAACAAAGGGATGGCATGTATCCTTCTGTGACACTGTATTGCAGTGACACAACAACCCAATTCCAAGAGTCCAATCAAATGAAATGAACATCACAAATCGCCTGAGGGAAGGTTGCTTTTTCAATTTGTACTTCGTTATAGACAAATTACTTTGAAGTTTGACTCCGAAATGAAGTTTGTCAGTATTGTTATCTGGGTGGGTGTTTTTGCTTTACAGATGTTTAGGCAGTTTAAAACCCTGATGCCCCCCTTGATCCCGAAGCAATGGGCCAGCACCCCTTCCATCAACATAGACACGCAGCTAGTTCTGAGAAATATCTATGAACACTGGACAATGACACAGTCCACCACCAGACAAAGATCTCACCATACCATCAGAGATGCTAATACACCCAGGTTTGGACCCATGTTTGGAGAACCTCTTACCCGACTAACTGAGCTTGGGAGTGGGGAGAGAGCAGGATCGAGCAGACCTGTCTGGATGAGGAAAGTTGGAGAAATGTGAAAGATGTGTATTTTGGGCCTCTGTTCGTGTATAATCCTCAATTTATGTATTTGTGTATTTTATTTTCCATTTCAGAATTTATTTTCCAATTGGTCTAGGATATTTATTTATTTTTGTGTTGCATTTTCAATTTCTCTATTTAATTTCCACGTTTAATTACTTCTTGACTGAAATGTATTTATTTCAAGTGACACAAATGTATTTGTGTCAAGTGACACACATATCTCTGATGCTACACATATCAGTAGATCTCTGGTCAGATACTTCGCAAATTGCACCGACTACTGGATGATAAACATGTCATATGAAGAGATATCCGCCTGGTGGCCGACACACTGCGAAATGGCGGAACTGGATGTGGAGCTTGAATGTGAGGGCGGTGGAAAAAAGGATGAGTGGACTTTTGTCCAAAAGAATGGAAAGGGGAGGAAGGTTGTTTTGGTAAATGTGTCTAGTGCTTCAGATACCCCATCGTATCTAGTAGGAATGTCTTTTGGGGGTTAAAAAGATATCCCCAACTTAGTGGATCCGTGTGGACCCCAACTTAGTGATCCCGTGCGGCTCAGTTGGGCGGCCCTTGCGGCCCTTGCAACGCCAGGATTGTGGGTTTGATTCCCATGGGGGACGAGTGTGGGGAAAAATGACAAAAATGTACCCACCCACTACTGTAAGTTGTTTTGGATAAGAGTGTCTGCTAAATGACTCAAATATAAAAAAAATATTGAAACTGGTGAAGAAAGCAATGGGTAAAGTAAAATCATGAGAAGTGGGCTTGTTTTGATTTCTTGTGTATCTGTTGATCAGTTGAAACGTCTGTTGGATCTCACTGGAACTGATGAATATGATGTGTCGTGCTTTGATCTTCGAAGCAGGGCACCTGCCATTTATGGAGTAGCGGAAGAATTTGACTTTGCTCTATGGAATTAGATTCATGGAGTGGTCGATGCACGTACAATTCATTGCGTGTTAAATGGCAGGAAGGAGAAGAGTTTGTCTGTTCTTGTGTTTTTTGATGAGTTTCTCGCTATCCAAGTGCAGCTGGGATAGACTCAGTCGGTATTAGATAGAACATCGTGACGCTTCCCGCCTGTGGGGGAAACAACCTGTGGTCACCTAGGTTACCCCATTGGTTCACAGCAAAAACTTGACCTCTTTCAAACGAAATGTTCTTGTTGTCTGCTTGTTTTAGTCAATTACAAAACTATACTGATCAAAAATATAAAAGCAACATGTAAAGTGTTGGTCCCAAATTTCATGAGCTGAAATAAAAGATCCCAGAAATGTTCAATACACACAAAAAGCTTATTTATCTAAAATGTTGTGCACACATTTGTTTACATTCCTGTTAGTGCGGAGGGGGGTGCTGATGAGTATTTTTTTCTGTATTAAAGCCCTTTTGTGGGGAAAAACGAATTATGATTGGCAGGGCCTGGCTCCCCAGTGTATGGACCTATGCCCTCCCAGGCCCACCCATGGCTGCGCCCCTGCCCAGCCATGTGAAATCCATAGATTAGGTCCTAATGAATTTATTCAAATCTTTGACATTTTTATATGTTGCATTTATATTTTTGTTCAGTATACATTTAAGAAAAGTAGAACATGTAAAGATTACTTTGCTACATTGCCTGCTCCCTACTGTTCTCACTACTTAGAAAAACATATTATTGTAGGTCAGGGGTCGTCAACTAGATTCAGCTGCGGGGGGGGGGGGGGGGGGGGGGGGGGGGCAGAATATAATTACAAATATGTTTATAACTACCGCACGGCAAGCAGTACCGGAGCTCCAAGTCTACGTCCAAAAGGCTTCTTAACAGCTTCTATCCTCAAGCCACAAGACTCCTGAACAGCTAATCAAATGGCTACCCAGCCTATTTGCATTGCCCCCACCCCCCTCTTTTACGCTGCTGCTACTCTCTGTTTATTATCTATGCATAGTCACTTTACTTATCTATTTTTTTACTTAACACTTATTTTTCTTAAAACTGCATTGTTGGTTAAGGTCCTGTAAGTAAGCATTTCACTGTTGTGTTCGATGCATGTGACAAATAAGATTTGATTGAGACTGCAATTTGACCACAAGAACATAATAATTTAGAAAGGCTTAAAATGAGGGTGTGTTTCGTGTAGGCTTACCCTGACATGATATTTTGATAACCATGCAAGTCTCTCTTGGACAAGGTGACATATCAATATTTTCAGCTTTCTTTACTCTCAGACTAAAATGCTAATTAGCATCAAAGTACACATCATGCAAAACTACAAATCCCTGCAAGCTCCTGCAAGTCTAACTGACACCTTTGCTAACAGGTATTGTGTTCATTTATAACTTGCACAAGACAGTTCACAGAATTGTACATTTTTTAAGAAATTTGCCAATTTATTCATTACTACACTTAGATAGTTAATCCAGAGATTCTTACCGTTGCCTTGATTTTTGATGTCTTCACTATTATTTTGCAATGTAAAAAATAGTCAAAATAAAGAAAAACCCTTGAATGATTCGGTGTTCTAAAACGTTTGACCGGTAGTGTCGATACATATCATCAGGTCTAACGGTCGTCTGGCATCAAACTGCGCATGTGCAGGCCGTCAAATCAAAGGCACTCCTTCGATATAAAGTAGTTTTTGCCAAAAATGACAACGTGTTAGTTTTCCACTTTCACGAGGTTGGAGTAATAACATGCCCAACTACTACAGACGTTGGCTCGAATCTAGTTTGTGCCATTACATTTCAAGAAAATTAACAACTAAGAAGAATGTTCCACTTCTCTCATTGACTTTATAAACCCCAAACCCCGGCCTGGTCTGTTTGGTCTGTTTCTGGGGCGTTCCCGAAAGTCTAGTGATGTTGTACCTCTGGATTTAGAAACTCTGTGATTGGCATCATGGCATTTAGCATTTAGACCTCCGGTTTTCAAATGTTGCCTTCAAAATACAAGTCCACGGTAAAACGCTATGTGTATGATACGAAATCAATATTTTTTTGCAGCTTTGCATAGTGCATAATGTTAAAATTATAATTACACGGGGGAAAACTAAAGAGAAAACTAAAGATAATTACTACTTTATATAAGATAAAGAAAACTATAAGGTGGAGCACATTGAGAAATGGTTGGAGCTTAAGTAAATCAATATCAAGAACATAATAATAGCCTATTTGTAAAAAAAAATCAACAATTACAGTTTTTTTTTAATATATAATTATTTTGATAGTAGGATTCTAGTTTATTTACTGGTACTATTGTTGAAGAATGCAATTTTGTTTAAGAAAAGTATCTGTATTCTTTTTGTATTGAAAAAAAGAATTGCACTGTACAGAACAAACTATTGATTGGTCCAGTCTACTTACTAACCAGAGTCCCTTGAATACAATTCAGATGAGTTTGAACTGTGGTCAGCTTAAAATGGGGTGCCTGGAAACTATATGGTACATATATAGTACTGTACAGGAAAAACAATTATTTGTGCCTTATGTAAAAGTGGGGTCAGGAGTACTCAGTAGGCTCTGTAGAATCTATATATGGTGTTATTTCATGAGGCTCTGAAAAATACAGAGTGTTGCTGGACTTTTGCTCCACCCATTCCGTTGGCCACAATGTGAATCACTGTATATGGAATACATATTGGCTTTTAGAGTAAAAACTATTCTAGGTGCCGCAGTAAAAGTACTGTAAGAAATAATCAGTAGGCTCTGTAGAAAATATATATGGAGTAATTTCATGGGGCACTGAATAATATGAAAGTGTTGCTGGACTTTTCCTCTACCCATTCCATTGACCACAATGCGAATCACTGTGTATGGAATACATATAGGCTCATAGAGCAAAAACTATTCTAGGTGCCACAGTAAAAGTACTGTAGGGAATACTCAGCAGGGTCAATAGAATCTATAGGGTGTAATTTCATGGGGCTCTGAATAATATGGAGTGTTGCTGGACTTTTACTGTGGTCAAACAGCTTAAAGTGGTTTGCCTGGACACTGTACAGTACAAATATAGCACTGTACAATGATTGATTGTGTGTCCATAAAACCAGGGTCCAGTCTACTCACTACAGTCCCTAAAATACAAAACAGGTGAGTTTGAACAAAAAGCCAGGTCATAGGAAGCTTTATGTTGACATTTGAACAGTGAGACACATATCAGCACCACGGACAGCTATCATTTTAGCACGTTATATTGTCGCCGTCAGCCAAATATGTGGCCCAAAAGCATATGAATGTGATTTCATATTTTAGTCATTGCTAGACCACATACTGGTAAAGAGAACACGTTATTACCTGTCTCAAATAAACTTGGGTGGAAAATACTCAGTTGGGGTTCTACTAACCAAATATGTTCCGTTTTCAGGGGGCTGTGTCAATCTGCCTGCTGGTTATTACTCTGTCTTTCTTGTAATGCCTACATTGAGTCCTGCATGTTAAATTAATTCCAAAACAATAAATTAATTGACTTTTTGTGTGTTGTGAATATCCGTTGGAAAAACAAAACCCGTAACACTTTTTTTTGTTGCTTACCCTAGCGTGAAATGAATTGCCATTCCATACACAACTTTCATGCCCTCTTGCCTTGCGCTAATGGTAGTGCCAAATACGGATTATTAGCAGGGAATTTGTTAAGAAGCCAACTGCTTCAAAGACTGCAACACTGATGGGCTGTCATACCTGTATGACTGTGACACATTTATACATTCTGTTGCTAGTGACAACAAGGTGAGATTAAACAAAATAGTACAATCAGAGAATGTAAACGAGGCTCAGGTTCAAAACATATTGCCTGTGGAGCGTTTAAATGAGGGAATGTCAACTGCTCATAGAAGACGCTCAGACTGCCAACTAAATATGCAAAGTGTTCAGACTTTTGAGGATAAAGAACTTGCTTCTGATTTTCATCCGGATGTAGCCAAGAGTTCGTATGAGGAAGTGTCAGTGGTGCAGCTCAATCAAATCTCAGACACGCAAGATATTGGGAATGAATATTACCACTTAGAGACAGAGGGTGGGTTGCACCAATACGATTTAAACGAATCTAGGATTAGATCTAATCTAGGTTTTGTAAATCTAGGTTTATAATTAATCAGAGATGTGTTTGCACCAATTAATTTTAAGTCTAGATCAGCAAATCTATGATTAATGGTGGGTTGCACCAACCGACTCTTAAACTGGGTTAAATCAAGGTTTATCTATTAATCTTGTTGCACCAAATGGCAGCATATCTACTGTGGAGAGACCAAAACGACACAGTTCCTCAGAGAATAATTAGAGACAGGTTGAATCCTGTTGAGTTTAATGATAATTAACTCAATATTAGTAGGCTATTTTACGTGCCCATTTTGTACAACAACTAAATTGGGGTTTATGATATGCCCAACCTTGATACAGGTGATGATGTTATGCAACATGCTGTAACGGGCCTGATAACAGTAACATTGTAGTGAAGTTGCATTAAAGTTAGTTTTAACGTGCATTATTACAGCCATTGATCTTTACCAGTTATTTATGCTTACTAAATAAATATTTTTGGGTCGAGTTGTCCATCGTTATCATAGGGGTTATGAAGAGGGGCAAACTGCTGGGGATGAGTCTCGGATATCTTATGGGTGATAAGGATCAATTCACTTGGACGGAGGCCCCCCTCCGGTTCCGGTCTATTATTGCATCCTTTTTGGCTTTCACTTTTATTTTTTAAAGTTTTTTTTAAGGGCCATGATCAGGTGGCTAACGGACAAAAATAAATGAATAAATAACGTTAAGTAATGACAATAATAAATAATATTTTATGCTATCTGTCACGTTCTGACCTTAGTTCTGTTGTTATGTCTTTGTTTTAGTATGGTCAGGGCGTGAGTTGGGTGGGTTGTCTATGTTCTTTTTTCTATGATTTGGGATTTCTGTGTTTGGCCTGGTATGGTTCTCAATTAGAGGCAGCTGTCATTTGTTGTCCCTGATTGAGAACCATACTTAGGTAGCCTGTTTTCACTTTTGAGTTGTGGATAGTTATTTCCTGTTTAGTGTTTTTGTCTTTCACCTTACGGGACTGTTAGTTTGTTATTTATTGTTTTGTTCAGTGTTCCTAGTACGTAATTAAAAGCTATGAACACTTACCACGCTGCGCATTGGTCCTCCTCTCTTTCTCCCAATGACGAACGTTACACTATCTAGCTTGGTTTTTAAACTAGCTAGCTACAGTAGCTAACGAATGAGGTTTCTGTCTAGTTCTTGGCAAATAACAGATTTATTTCAAATCAGCCAACCCATGAGAACATTTCACGATGGAGTTGGAGAAGTAATAACCTTACATTGTTAATATTTTATCGAGGAACAGGAACTGTGTGGCCTCATTTGTCAAATTGTCCAGCTACTCCGTTTCAACTCACGAAATACCTCTTATATTGGTGCAACATGTCACTGATCATAGTTTTAAACCGTTCATCATAGATTTACTGATCTAAAATGAAGAGAATTGTCAAACTATTCAGTCAAACGTAACACTACCTCATGTGTACGGTGTGAAGCATGCTTGATTATTGAACTCTCTGCAGTACTTCAATATTACAGACAATTTTTATGTTGATATAATGCATTATATTTTAGAAGGAGGTGCACCATTTGAGGTCAAAACTTGTGTTACAGTATATACAAGCCAACTTTGTGACTGCTAAAGATGTGTAAGGTAAGAGTTAATTCATTTAACTATGGCTACACAGAGAGGAGGAATCATCCACCTGCACTCAAATTGGATGATGGGAGCAATGAATTGGGTCTAAATGCTATTCAGTCTTGGTGTCTTCTCTGTAATTTGCCATTGATATTTGGTGATCTGGTACAGAAAGATGATAAATACTGGCAGCTGCTTCTGTTACTACTACAAATGGTAAATATTGTGTTTTCTCCTATACTAACAGAGGGCATGACAATCTATCTGAAGCACTTAATTGCTGGACATCATAGGCTTTTCAAGTGTTTGTTTCCAGATAGAAATCTGTTACCGAAACACCACTTCATGATACATTATCTTCGTTGTATAAGGAATAGTGGGCCCATTCTTCGTTATGCGCTACGAGGCTAAACATAATTCCTTTAAAAAGCAACTGAAGAGTTTTGAGAATGTGATTATGAGCTTAGCCAAGAAACACCAAAATGATATGGCATATAATTGGGAAACTTTCAGTCAGGATAGACTACCTATAGGTCCGGGAAAGGTGTCAAGGCTCAATGACCTGAAAGAAAGCCATGAGATGGCTGCCAAGTTGAATGTCTCAGTGCACACAAATGTTTTGTCAGTTAAATGGGTAAAGCACAATGGTACATATATGGTCATATATGGTGAAGTAGTCATTGAAATGACAGTATTTTACAAAATGAAGGCTATTGTTCAGAAAGAGGAAAATGTTTTTTTTGGTTGGGTCAGCTCTTGAAACATTATGTTTTGATGATCATTTGCATTCATTTAAAGTTGTTTTGAAGCAAAGTCCACCATGCGTGATATTTCAAGTAAATTACATCATGTACCACGAATTTGCTCATGTCATATGGAGCAAGGGATTTTTTTTGACTACATTGCCCCCTACTGTCACTTGATAACAGTTTAAACCAGAGCTGATACTTATGGTTAGGTTGTGAGAAACATATTTGTTTTTAATGTAAACGTCAGCATTTTCCAACAAACCTATTGATTTTCTCATGTCAAATGGAGCAGGGGATTCTTTTGACTACATTCTACTGTCACTTTATGACAGTTTAAGCCAGGGCTGAGACTTATGGTTTGGTCATAATAAACATATTTGAATGTTGAAACAGCTTTGCTTGAGTTTATTGTGAAATTCCAAGTGCTTTTACAAAATATAATTTCCATTTACTTAAGAGGAAGAGTAAATACATTAACACATTTTTACTCTAATAGGATTCATCGTAGATCAACACTAGCGAGTGTCACTATAACACTCAAAGTGTTGATTACCTCTTAGTGTTAAATGTTTATCAACACCGGCCAGTATAGTAGAGTGTTAACTTTTTGCACTCCTCAGTGTTAAATCAACACTAGAAATGTAACACTTTGATCGGTGTACTTTGTACTCTGTGTAGAGTGGGACCATATGTAATCGCTGACAGTGTTAAATTGAACACTTAAAGTGTTGATTTAACACTTTCAAATTTACTGTGTATAATGCATGTTAAAACTAATGTTAATGCTACTTCACTACAATCTTACCGTTATCAGGCCCATTACAGCCTGTTGCATAAAATCATCATTTGTACCAAGTCTGGGCATATCATGAACTCCAATTCAATTGTTGTACAAATGGGCATGTAAATAGCCTACTAATAATGAGTTAATTATCATAAAACTCAACAGGATTAAACCTGTCTCTAATTATTCTCGGAGGAACTTTCCACAGTAGATATGCTGCCATTTTAGCAGGTTAAACACCTCAAGTGGCAGTTTAGAATTCATCTCCAATCTAAGTTGATATATTATTTTTAATTCATTGAGCAACAGGCTTAGAATATATCTAGGTTTAAAGTGAAAACTAAACTTAGATTAGAGGAATGATTTAACTTAACTAGGATTAATTTAAAACTAGCTTTAACATTTGTTGCAACAAGATGAATAGATCAACCTTGATTTAACCCAGTCTAAGAGTTAATCCATATTGGTGCAACCCACCCAGAAAGTTGTGGTAAAGGTTTATCAGATGAGGAAATATGAAGCTCTATGACAAAATGTAATTACATGAGCAGCATGTAACTGGAGAGGTTGACGTTGAAAAAAGAGGATACACTGAAATGTGTTGTTTCAGATGAGGCAAATTTTGGATTCAGGCATACCACTCCAAATTCAGGCATACTACTCCAAATAATGGTGTGTTACATTGACTCGTGAAGAATGGGAGAGGGTCCTTTCGGAGAGAAGTGGTAGGCATTTCAAAACGTTCTCATGGGTAGGCCTATTTGCAGGAAACATTAAAGAGTAGAATCCTTGCTGTGTAGTACATTTTCAACATCATACATTTTCAGACATATATATATATATATTTTTTTTCTTCTTTTAATTTATAGCTCCATAGAGGAAGAAACTTGCATTGTAATTTCATAATCCTATAAGGTGTACAAGGAATTAACAGCCAATGCCAACCTCCACTGTTTGGCTGCATACGCACAAATAACTTTTGGGATTCTGCTAAAATCAAGTCACTACAATCACTGAAAGAAAAACTTAAAAATGAAACATCGGCACAAATAATCGTTTTTCCAGTACAGTGCTACATTTGTGCCGTATAGTGTTCAGGCAACCCATTTTAAAATGTTTGCCCACAGTAAAAGTAGATCAAAACTGCATATTATTCAGTACACCATGAAATGATACAACATATAGATTGCACAGACCCTACTGAGTACTCCCCACTCCACTTTTACATCAGCACAAATTATACTTTTTTCTCTATGAGCCCTTATGTAATGCATATGCATTGATTTGCATTGTGGCCAATGTATTGGCCGTAGTAAAAGTCCAGCAACTATTATTCAGAGCCCCATGAAATGACACCATATATGGATTCTACAGACCCTACTGAGTATTCCCTACAATATTTTTATTGCGACACCTAGAAATAGAATTTGCTCTGGTTTTCTGTTCTACTTGATAACTAATTACACCCACCTGATGTGCCAGGTCTAAATCGGTCCCTGACAATGAAAACAAACAGTGGCGCTAGCTTCCAGGTCCAGAGTTTGAGGGCGGAGTGATTCTTATTGTGGGCAATGGAATGGGTGGAGTAAAAGGGCAGCAACACTCTGTATTATTCAGAGCGCCATGAAAAGACACCGTATATAGCCTACATTCCACAGACCCTACAGAGTATTCCCTACAATATTTTTTTACTGTGGTACCTAGAATAGTTTGTTTTACACGCCAATAATATTCCATATACAGTGATTTGCATTGGGGGTATTTGGCCTTGGAACATGTGTTGCACACGTGTTGCAAATGTCACTTAAATATTTATATTGTGCATGTGAAGGCAATTATTAGTTTATTGACATGTTCTACTATTACGCGGGGGACTTTTATTTTGAACATTTCAGATCGTCATGTCTTCCCTCTGGGTGGGTGTTGTAGAATTTGGATTTACCTGTAGCCGCAGGTAATAACCTACACGGGCAGACGAAGGAACAGAACACTGTGGAATTTACCAAAAGAAGCTTAGGGTTGGTAGGTAGTTATATGTCTTGGAATCGGCTGACTTTGTTGTGAAGAAAACACAGGTGGAGAGTTGAGAAACCGATACACACAAACTCGACTCAAAGCAAGAACGTTTTCCTTACTGACTTCCGTAATTTTATCGGCGTCAAGAGTTGCCAAAAGTAACCCAAGCGATTTATGCGGTAAGTTGACTTTTCAAATGTTTACCGTATGAATAAGTTTATCCTAATTTCGAACAAGCTTAACTCTAGCCCGACATAAAGTGACCTTATAGATGAGGTGTTTGTTTTTTGAAAAGCCATATTTAACAAACTTTCCAATTTCTTTATTAACCTGTTTTGATCGCGTAAAAAAAAGTAGCCTACGCGATCAAAACAGACCGAGTGCACCCACGGAAAATGTATCCAAAACAAAGCCGTTGTGACAATTCCACAAGCCGAATTGATACGCGATGTAGATTGACTTGAAATATATCAGAATTGGACTTTTTCCTATGGCATGCTCTCCAATTGCATGATTAAAGCATGTATCAGCAAAGTAGCCTACAACAACTAACTATGGGCTGTATCTCAAAATACAGTATTAGTACAATGTTTGGCGTCAATAGTCTACTTGTTGCAACAGGAAACGATTCATGTGACTGTGACTGGCAAAATAGATGATTAGTAAGCATAATAATTACTGTGTTTAGATATTTAACTCTGCAAGTCAGTTAAGAACAAATTCTTATTTTCAATGACAGCCTTAGGAACAGTGGGTTAACTGCCTTGTTCAGGGGCAGAACGAAAGGTTTGTACCTTGTCAGCTCGGGGATTTGAACTTGCAACCTTCCGGTTACTAGTCCAACACTAACCACTAGGCTACCCTGCCGCCCCAGATATGACTATAAAGTGTTTATATTCCATTGTTCCCATCATATTGAAAGGTCCCGGGTGCTTTGAGCCATGCCTGGCCACAGCACAGGGGCTCCTCAGAAGTCCTGCCACGACAAACAGCACAGGGGACACAGCACCAGGGCTGACGGCTACAAGCAGGGCCGCACCATCTTTAGAGACAGTACTGCCAGCCAAGAGCCCTACAAGGACCCCCATGTCGACCAAAATACACGGGAACAGTATAATGGTGACCACACCCGTCACTCTGAGGGCCAGCAGGGCCGCAGGGGAACCCCCCCAACACGATGTGTCAGCGGGCGGGGGTCAGAGACACTGGGGTTCATCCCTGGCTCAGCGGACTCACCCCAGAGCACAAATGCATGTGGCGCCTGTGCCTCTATGGGCTGGAGAGGCTGCAAGGCTCTCCTCTGCTGTGTCCTCACCTGTGGCTTCTGTGGCAGCCGAGATCTCTGTCTGCCTGTCAACAACGAGAGCTCCACAGACCACCCCGGCAAGGCTGACCCTGAGCAGCCCCACCCACCCAACGGCGTGGCCGTGTCCAACCCCACCTGCGGCATCCCTCTGGAGCCCAGCATCAAGCCTGCCAAGCAGTCCTCCAAGCTGCCTCCCAGTGACAGCTTCCGCTACAAGGACGTCCGCATCGGGGGCCAGACGGTGATCTATCCCACGTCGTCGGGCCCCAAGCGGACGCGTCCTGGCGGCAAGGGTGACAACCAGCGTCCCGTCAGCAACACCAGCACCATCTACTCACGGGAGGACCTGGATCTGGACGACCTGAGCGACAGCGGCACGGACATTGACTCGCTCATCACTAAGAAACTTCTAGAGCTCTACGCGCTGCACCAGATCGACCAACTGGCCAAGTGCACGTCGGACTCGTCGTTCTCAAGAAAGACCAATGAGATCAGCGAGCTGATCTGCAGCATTGCTCAGGACTACAACCTGGAGCAGCGGGAGGCAGAGTGCAGGCTGGTGCACGGCGTCATCCGCATCAGCACGCGCAAAGGCAAGAAGAACAAAAACTCCAACTCCCAGGAGCCAGTGCACCAGCAGCCGCGAGCAAACGGGAGGAACGACCGAGGGACCCTCCTTCCTGACAGTGGCAATGAAACAATGACGTACACCTTTAACAGCAGTGAGAGTAAGAGGGTTACCACATTCATCTATACATTCAAAATAACTAGTGCATTTCAGGTATTGAGAGTCTTGAGAGAAAAAAGGGTGATAAAGTTTTGTCTTTCAATTTAAGTCAGAAAATCCAATAATGAATTCTTTGAATTACAACAATGAATTACTTTCCCATTTAACCACCCACTTTTCCCCTATTCTTACTTCACATGTTTGTTGCAAACCAAAACTATAATCATAGTCTCCATAGATGACTCTGCTGAAATGCTTTTGGTGCGCTAGTGTTTGTTGTCTCATCTCTTCGGTATAATTGAGTTTCCGTTTTCTTTCATATACATCTATGTTTGAGTAACTCTACATTGTATTTTTACCACAGTGGAGCCTGAGGTGAAAGTGTCGGAGCTGACACGGTCGGATGAACTAGCCAGGAAGATGAGGCACTACAGTGGAATAAGTAAGTACTTCTGGATATGAATTCTCAAAGTCTCACAGTAAGAGGGCTGATATAGGGTCAGTTTAGTATTTTTACATAATGAATGAGATTTCTAGGACATGGGGTACCTGATTCTAGATCAGCACTCCTCTGAGAGGCTTTTAGAAAACGTGCCATAGTCTAGGCCAAACCTGCTCGTACGGTAACATTGTTTGCCACTTATTTTACAGTACTTAGATTACTACTATATCAAGACCCTGTACTTCCCTATACCATAGATGGTGTACTGTATAAGATTTAGTGCATTTGGAAAGTATTCAGACCCCTTCCCTTTTTCCACATTTTGTTACATTACAGCCTTAATCAATTATGGAATAAATACAATGTTTTTCCTCGTCAATCTACACACAATACCCCATAATGACAAAGCAGAAACATGTTTTTAGAAATGTATTAAAACCTTATTGACACAAGTATTCCGACTGTTTGCTATTTGACTCTAAATTGAGCTCAGGTGCATCCTGTTTCCATTGATCATTCCTGAGATGTTTCTACAACTTGATTGTAGTCCACCTGTGGATATGATTTGGAAAGGCACACACCTCTATATAAGGTCCCACAGTTGAAATGTGCATGTCAGAGCAAAAACCACTGCATGAGTTGGAAGGACTCTCCCTAGAGCTTGCCGCCCGGCCAAACTGAGTAATCAGGAGAAGGGCCTTGGTCAGGAAGGTGACCAGAAAGACGATGGTCACTCTGACAGAGCTCCAGAGGGACAACCATCTCTTCAATACTCCACCTATCAGGCCTTTTATGGTAGAGTGGCCAGTCGGGAGCCACTCCTGAGTAAAAGGCACATGACAGCCCTTCTTGGCGTTTGCCAAAAGGCACCTAAAGGACTATCCATGAGAAACAAGATTCTCTGGTCTGATGAAACCAAGAATGAACTCTTCGGCCTGAATGCCAAGAGTCCCATCTGGAGGAAACCTGGCACCATCCCTACGGTGAAGCATGGTGGTGGCAGCATCATGCTGTGGGTATGTTTTTCAGCGCAGGGACTGGGAGACTAGTCAGGATCGAGGGAAAGATGAAGGGAGCAAAGTACAGAGAGATCATTGATGAAAACCTGCTCCAGAGGACTCAGGAACTCCGACTGGGGCAACGGTTCACCTTCCAACAGGACAACAACCTTAAGCACACAGCCAAGACAACGCAGGAGTGGCTTCGGGACAAGTCCCAATGTCCTTGAGTGGTTCAGCCAGAGTCCAGACTTGAACCCGATCGAACATCTCTGGAGTGACCTGAAAATAGCTGTGCAGCTACGCTCCCCATCCAACCTGACAGAGCTTGAGAGGATCTGCAGAGAAGAATGGCACATCTGTATTTTGAGATTTTCTCCCAATCTTGCAGTGTCATACCCTAGAAGACTTGAGGCTGTAATTGCTACCAAAGATGCTTCAACACAGTACTGAGTAAAGGGTCTGAATACTTATTGTAAATGTGATATTTCTCTTTATGAATTAGCAAACATTTCTAAAAACCTGTTTGTTTTGTCATTATGGAGTATTGTGTGTAGATTTGAGGGGAGGAAAAAAAACGATTTGATCAGTTTTTTTAATAAGGCTGTAATGTAACAAAGTGGAAAAATTCAAAGGGTCTGAATACTTTCCGAATGCACTGTATATCTCGAATCTGAGCCAGCATCTATTTACAGTGTGGTGGGTTCTGTAGCATTTCAATGTAATTGTTCTAAACTGGAAATAATCTCCCATATCTGATCCAGTACATGTTTTCAGAACAATAACACATTGTTTCCTTGTTGTGGTTCATGGAATGGTTATCTTTACTTGTCCTGGGCAGTTTTCATTTAGGTACCAAACGGAAGAAAACTGACTGGAACAGGGAAGGACTAGCTCGACTTGTTACAAACGCTCATTTTCCATTGCAAAAGGTTTTAAAACGTTTCTAGCTGCGTAGCCTAATGAACCTAACCCTGGGTTCTATGCGGCAGGCAGCAGAGGAAGTAGGCCTAACCTCTGGGTTGACTGTTCCGGTAAGTCTATGGTCAACGTAGTGCCCAGTGCAGCTGCAGGCGTTTTCTAACCTCTCTGATCACCAGTGGCATACCGTGCTTTGACGTGACTCCTGGAGAATAAAAGCCTTCGCATTCCTCCTTTTTCCATGTGCTGTTTTCTCCTGGCTATTATACCACCTCCCCCTCTCTGCCACCTTATACACCCCTTGCATCCAATCTCAGTTCCCCCATTTGCTCAGGGTAGGTAGTGTATGTCGTTCCCTCAGGCAGCGTATCAGGTGACATTAAATGCTTGCCACTTAATGGTCAACGGTTTATTATGGAATTTGGGGAGTAACCCTGATTACAGCTTTTTTTTGTTATACGGTAGTGAGAATAGAAGGTGAGGGGCGGGAGTCTTGTTACAGCGCCTTTTGAATGGAGGGACATTGTGGTGTTTTCACACCATCTGCATCTGTGGGAGTGTGCGAGGATATCATCTGTCAGAATGTCATTTTCTATTTGATGAAGGGCCAGTTTGCTGGACACAGATTTTAAGGCTAGCCCTGGAAATAAAAATGCTCAATGGAGAATATGTAGCTTTTAGATCCAGGACTAGGCTTAATCAGTGTCCAGGAAACTGGTCCCGTAAGGTATCGTGTGGTTCAGTAACCATTTAAAGTGGTAACTTCAACTATTGCTATACCTTGTAGTCTCTGTCCAATGCTGGCTGGTAAATGTTTCTCTCTATTCTGGCCCTCCTAGATGACTCCTCCAGCTCAGCTGCAGCCTACTCTCACTACCAGCATGACACAGAGACTGACTCATCAGGGGCCCCATTGCTGCACGTCCTCTGAACGTCATGACAAGGTCAACACAACGTCCAGGGCACAACATTCTCACGGGCCTCAACCGAAGTGGGGCCGGCTGTTGTGTGATGGTGGGAAATGTTTGTTGATCAGCCTATTGTTCCTCCAACACTGTCATGCTTCCCTGGAACTGTAGTAGAAGGCCATCTATAGAGACTGAGAGGATCTTAAGTGTGGGACTATTGAAGCCATCTCTTCACTCTGGTGTGGAATCAGCATGTCCTTCCAAACCATGGAACCGTGAGTGAGGCCTGCTTGCAATGGGGAAGGGAGAGATGGTGGCACCACTCTACGGGTGCACAATTGGCACATATCTGAACATCTGAAAAACAAGGATTTTTTCAAATGTTTTTTTTTTAACGGGAAAACGATGGACTTTTTTTGTATTTGCATGCTATGTTGTAAGTTGTTTTTATACCACTTATGTTGTTGCCTTACCACTCCAAGCAGAGACACTAAAATCACTCCATGCCATTTTAACTCCGTTCTCAGTAAAGTGACTGATCCTAATGCATAACCGTCCCTGTTTAAGTGTGCGTGTGACAGTGCGTTAGGGCAAATTGACACCCTACCATTTGGACCCAGTAGCAGGTTTCGCTTCATACTTTACTTTCAGTGTCAAAGGAGTTACTATGTACAAAACTTCTTTTTTTTTTCTAAGTTAATGTTGCTTCGTGGTTTGTGTAAACATCTCCTTTGAAAATGTAAATGGGGCATTTGGTCACTTTTTAAACGAAAACAAAAAAAAGTCAATCTATAGGTACATTTTTATAAAAATAATAAAAGGAATGAATCCGCTTGCCTGTTTATGCTAACTTGCTACTGTTTAATTCAACTGTTTATCTAATATGATAACTATATTAACTTAAATCTAATACAGTATGCTTATTGTTTCGGTATGTACATTGGATTGCATCCTAACTTGAGATCGAGCTTCATTGACACCTGTGTTTAACTCATGTCAAGTATTGGATTCGGATTCGGGCCATTGAGTCTTGAAAATTGCTCTGTGCTGCTTATGTTTATGCACATATGTCTATTATTGAGGAAGACTTGGGATTTTGTGTTTTTGCTGTTGGGCTAGTCTCTCTGTCATTTTGATCAGATTTATGTTAATGGTCAGCTATGCAGCAGAAGGGGCAAAAAGAGCTAGTGTAGGCTTTATGTTTGGAAGAGGCCTGTACTGGTTGTTTATTGTCAAGCTTTCAATCATTCCTTCCCATGTAATGTGTTAACTTTTATATTATTTCAGCACTAACTACTCCTGCACACTTGTTTTGCCTGCTCACCCTGTCACAGCAACATGCCTGTGCAACGTTGTCGGGCTACCTTATCAGTACCTCTGTATTTCTCCCCGTCTCTCAAATTACTATTGTCATCCTTCTCCCCCCCCCCCCCCCCCCTCCCCCGGTCAGTGTGTTGTCAGCCTATTTCCGCCCTCAGAGAAAAAGGAGGAACTCGTTTGACTGGTTTTGACAAAAGGGAATAAAATCCTGCTGTCTGTCCTGAGTAGTTCATCACAGAGGGGAGCATTATCAAGAAAATGAACCTGCTTTTGAGAATGAATCAGTCGCAAAGCTCTGTAGGGGTTTGTTCCTGTTTCCCCTGGCTCTGCCCCCTCTGCATTCCAGTTCTACCTGTGTGAGGTGTCATGAAATTATAGTTATTTCACAACACCTCATGCCAGGTCACATGACCGTATACATACCTTCTCTAAACCGATTGGCACAGAGAATGTATCTTTTCTTGGATGTTGACACATTTCAATAAGCATACAAAACTCCCAAGTTGTCCGTGGATAACGGATTTGTGTCATTGAGTTTAGCATCTTGACTCATGTCTGCCTGATTTATGTTTGGAAGAATTGAATTGTGTTAGAAACATTAACCTAAGGTTACATCCGAATCCTGCTTGTCCTGGTGTCAGTTTAAATGACCACCACAGGAGGGAGCAGCATACCACAATAACAGAAAATTGTTGCCCTGCTCCAGCTTAAAGGGGTACTGCACATGCTGATTTCGGCCTTGTTTTTTGGCTTGCTCCTCAAGAAATGGTGGCGGACGTGACTGAAGCCAAACGCGAGTTGGTTATGATGTGTGGTTGGATATGGGTGTTTCTCGAGTGTGTGGTTGGATATGGGTGTGTGGTTGGATATGGGTGTTTCTTGGGTGTGTGGTTGGATATGGGTGTTTCTCGGGTGTGTGGTTGGATATGGGTGTATGGCTGGATATGGGTGTTTCTCGGGTGTGTGGTTGGATATGGGTGTTTCTTGGGTCTGCCCTTGCTACACCAAGACACACCTATCTGTCAGAACCTTGCCCGCAGCTGTTTCTCCTCACGCAATCACCAACAAAACCTTCAGCAGGTTGAGTTTAATAAATACAGGCATATGTATGGTGAGGCACCGGAGGAAGCTTTGGATAGGTCAGTAGCATACAGAGTAATATGAGAAGAATGCAATTGCTGAATATATGTCGACGTATTCTAAACTAAGTGTTTTGATACCTTTCATATGTATTGACAGGTTCATGTTGAATAAACGACATAATTCCACAGAAGAAGTGTTCTGCTGATGTAAGTGTGCATCATTCGTTGCAATTCCCAGCCAATACAGGTATTGTGCCCATTGACAATTTTGTCTGGTGGTAATTGGAACTGTCTTGACAGACATGTCGGAGTGGTTATACCTTCCTGTGTGGTATCCCATATACAACAGGAGTTCCCTGATCCTGGTGCAGAATACACAGGGTATGTGTATGCCAGGTCTCGCCTGTACATGGACGTCAGTCCAATCATCTTGGAAGTCTCCATGTGCTGGCTCCATACATGTTTCCGTGAACGCATACACACACAGTCACTTCTATTACCAATGTGTTGTGAAATGTCATGTTTGTAATTGTATCTAACTGCCTTAATTTTGATGGACCCCAGAAAGAGTAGCTGCTGCTTTGGCAGGAACTAATGGAGATCCATAATAAGTAGAAATGGCAGTTAGGTAATATCTGACATAACTCAATATTAGGAAGGTTCCTAATGTTTGGTACTGTATACTTAGTGTCTATATTATTATTATTATTGTTTCATTCACTTCTTTTTGACCTGCACTGTTGCAATTACATGTGACTAAAAAATGCTTCTAAACAAATAAATAAAATAAATGAGGCTGGAGGTGAGGTCTTTGTTAGAGGTCCTGGGTTCGAGCTTTGGTATGAGCCGAATCAGGAGGAAGTGGTACTCGCTAAGCAGGCTGCATGACGTCCTTTCGTTCGACGCTAAACCCATTGCTGGTGTGCGTGGCCAAAGAGCTCTATTTTCAGGTTAAACAATAAATGTAAACGCCTGGAGTTTGCTAAACGACATTGGCACTTGGATTGGAACCTGTGCTATGCTCAGATGACATGAAAATAGAGCTCCGTGGCCACGCACACCAGTAGTGGATTTGGCATTGAAGGAAAGATGCATATGCAGAAAATGACCCCATAACTACTGTAAAATATGGTGGTGGATCTTTTTTTGTTGTTGCTATTTTGCTTCCACTGGTCCTGGGGCCCTTTTATGGTCAATGGCATCATGAACTTTACTCAGTACCAGGACATTTCTGCTGAAATCTGGTTGCCTCTGCAGGAGGCTGGAACTTGGCAGCAAGTGGATCTCCCAGCAAGAAAATAACCCCAAGCACATGTCAAAATCCACAAAGATGAATTGACCACAAAACAACATTTGGCAATAGCCATCTCAGCCCCCAGACTTGAACCCCATTGAAAACCTGTAGTTTGAATTGAAGAGGGCAGTCCATAAGAGCAGATGAGGATATCAAGGATCTGGAAAGATTATGTATGGGGGAATGGGCTATTTCAAGCTCTGTTTTTCAGGGTGAAATCTGAATTTGAGATCCACAAGTGTGATTGCATGGAAACACCACTGACCCAGTGAAGCTAAGGTATTTTCTGAGCCTGGAGTGATTTTACATCTAAGGCTCAGGAAGCTACATGAACTTAACTTTGTATAAAATCATACATTGATGTCAATTAAATATTTGCTTTTGTATTATAGGATTTGGACCTCAGTGTGTAAAATTACACTGAACAAAAATATAAACGCAATATGTAAAGTGTTGGACCCATGTTTCATGAGCTGAAATAAAAGATCCTAGAAATTTTCCATACGGACAAAAAGCTTATCTCAAATTGTGTGCAGAAATTTGCTTACATCCCTTTTAGGGAGCATTTCTCCTTTGCCAAGATAATCCATCCACCTGACAGGTGTGGCATATCAAGAAGCTGATTAAACAGCATGATCATTACACAGGTGCACCTTGTGCTGGGGACAATAAAAGGCCACCCTAAAATGTGCCGTTTTGTCAGACAACATGATGTCACAGATGTCTCAAGTTTTGAGGGAGCGTGCAATTGGCATGCTGACTGCAGGAATGTCCACCAGAGCTGTTGCCAGAGAAACTAATGCTAATTTATCTACCATATGTCGTTTTATAGAATCTGGCAGTAAGTCCAACAGGCTTCACAACTGCAGACCACATGTAACCACGCCAGTCCAGGACCTCCACATCCCGCTTCTTCACCTGCCGGATGGTCTGAGACCAGTCACCCGGACACCTGATGAAACTGTGGGTTTACACAGCTGAAGAATTTCTGCACAAACGGTCAAAAACCTTCTCAGGGAAGCTCATCTCCATGCTCGTCGTCCTCACCAGGGTTTTGACCTGACTGCAGTTTGGCGTCGTAACCGACTTCAGTGGGCAAATGCTCACCTTCAATGGCCAATGGCACGCTGGAGAGTTGTGCTCTTCATGGGTGGGGTGGCAGGGTAGCCTAGTGGTTAGAGCGTTGGACTAGTAACCGAAAGGTTGCAAGTTTGAAACCCCGAGCTGACAAGGTACAAATCTGTCGTTCTGCCCCTGAACAGGCAGTTAACCCACTGTTCCTAGGCCGTCATTGAAAATAAGAATTTGTTCTTAACTGACTTGCCTAGTAAAATAAAGGTAAAAAAATAAAATAAAATGGATGAATCCCGGTTTGAACTGTACCTGGCAGATGGCAGACAGTGTGTATAGCATCGTGTGGGCAAGGGGTTTGCTGATGTCGATGTTGTGAACTTTTTTTTTAAGTATCTGTGACCAACAGATGTATACCTGTATTCCCAGTCATGTGAAATCCATACATTAGGGCTTAATGAATTTATTTCAATTGACTTATTTCCTAAAAAGAACTGTAACTCTTTGAAATTGTTGCATGTTGCATTTATGTGTTTGTTCAGTGTATATTGTGGAAAACCTTGTAGTACCTCATAACCTTGTCGTGCTCAGGTTTTAATAGTCAAAAGTTGCCTTGAGTCCATATCATTTGTTCAATAGATCCCTCTCTTGCATTAGGAGAAATCTGCAAGCCTAAATCCTCAAAACGCATTGAGCAGGATCCACACAATGGATGGCATGAACATTAGACTCAAATAAGTAAGGTTTGAAATATGCCACTGCCCACCATCCAAGAGCTGCTGAAATTACAGCTGTGATAAGTCCATAGAGCACAATGCATTTATGTGGTTTGTGTTTAGTCAGTTTAGTTCACATTGGTCAAAGCAAAAGAGTAAGTTCACGTGCCAACCTCTAATTAGAAGACATCAGGGGGCTGTAGAGAGAGACTTGTGGTACAACTACACTCAAAGTGCACAGAAAGGTCATGGCCGGAGATAAACGTATGTATTTCCGAAGTAGCTACTGAGGGGCTTTGGATATAGTGGAGCACCCAATATCGCTCCCTTCCTCTCCAGTGTGGGAGGTAAGGTCAGCCTGCAATGTGCCACTTTGCATCCTAAAGGTGATTGTTCCTCAACTAAGTGGCTGATCCACAGAGCTGGATCTCAGAGCGTTATTGAAGTGGACTCATATTGGAAGATCAGTGTTGAAAATACAGAAAGAGTAGAGATGCTGAGTGTGGGGCTTGGATGTGCTCTGGTTGTTCATAATATCAAAGCTGAGGATGCTGGACGCTACACCGGTCAACATTATGCTACGGAATATGGCCCAAAATATGGGGGTGATCTCTCTGTCCTTTTGATCTCTTCATCGACACCAGCGCAGATCTAAAGCCTCTCCCGACCTTCCTTGACTTCACCCCAACATTCTCAGACCAAGTCCTCTCTCTGTGATGTCAATCGGTTGCATAGGGCTCTGTGTGGCACTGCCCTTAATGGTTGTCATAGTTGGTGTTGACACCAAAATGAGGGACCTCCAAAAAGCAGAGTTTTTTTTCAGGCATGGAGGCGACAGAGCACCAGGTCTTGGGCTGATGTCCTGCTCCTCCTCACTCTCAGTTCTCTCTTAAAGATGCCGTATTCTCTACTGTCAATGTATTGATTGTGTTAAGTCCTTTACTGATGTTATTACTTTTACTGTTAGCTACATTAAATGATGTTTGGAAGATTTGAACATGCATTTATTATACATATATTTGAGATGTTTTCTGGAGACACATCCCTAGGCTCCAAAGCCTTTTTCTTGGTTTCGACATAGGGTTTTGCTTCTGTGAATTGCTCTGTAAAAATGTCCATACTCATTTTTGAATACAAAGGAATAAAATTGTGTAATATATCTTTGAGATCTGATCTGTCTTTATTGCAGCGTAAATAAACACTCTGTACTGTGTATTCAAAGAGCAGTAAGATACTTATTTTTCAGTAACACTGTACTTGGAATATTTTCACTTATATATATTTTTTTGTGAAAAGTTGTTCAAATGTCCAGTCTAGGGAAACTAAATTACAACCTAATGTTAGACGGTGTGACGCTCGACACATGTTGAGATTGTATTCTTTATTTAAGATATACAGAACACCGTGACACCGTGACCTTGGCTTCGTTAGACTGAAAATATTATTCCTCCTCATATCTTATTGGTATGATAAGGAAAGTGACTGTTATAGACTGTTGAGACAGTCACCATGCAGTTCCGTTGAGGCTGTCTGTCGTTGCTGCGTTGAGGCACTCGTCAGAGGAGAGAGGCAGCAAGATGACGAAACAGGGCACCCAGCTGGTAAACCACCTTCCAAAGTGCCCTCTGTACCAGTGAGGTAATACAGATAAAGCTTGCTGTAGCTTGGGGTCAAACACAATATGAATCGACAGGAACTGGAGCAGGAAGATGGAGACTTGCGGAGTGATAGCCTTGTCTAGGTATGAAAACATCACTGATGCTCCACACCACTCATTCCCAATTCCCAACACAGATTCCCTCTAACCCAATGATTAGGGGGAAGAATGTGGGCTTCGAATTCTGCACATATTATTCCAGTGCCCTGCTTATTAGTAGTTACTTTAGAAGAGATATGTTTAAATTGAGCTTGAAGAGCTCCTTGAATGGCAATGCCAGCTGTAATATAGACCTCTTGAACAGGAGACGTTTAATCTATTGTGGCTTCGGCTAATGGTGTTTGTATTCTTGTCTCGCTAACCATGTTCCAAATTGTAAAGACATAACCCAATAATTGTATAAAAATATATTTATAAAAATATTCTGGAGGCTGTCCCAGAAATGATTTACATTATTCATGCAAACATACACAAAACAAACAATGTATCTAAACGGTATTCTGCAAAATATACATGATTGTAAGGCATGTGTATTGGAGACCGTAGTGTAGTCTGATATAACCAGTAAAATGTCTGTTATAACTATCAGCCATTGTGACCTCAATTCTCTACCAAAATTTTTGCTAATATACAGTAAATGTTGCTAATTCATAGTTGGATGTAAACAATAGCAAATTGTTCTCATATTTTCCAGAGAAAAAAAACATTTTCCTATTTGGTCAGACATTTATTACTGGGAATAAAGAATACACATTTATTTTGTTTCCCCTTATAACGAGCTCTTATTTGTCAATCTCTTCACCACATGACCAGACACCCCCAACTCAGTCCCGGGGGCTCAATATCCCTCACAGTAGGAGTCCAAACCCCTCAAGCTTAAGCTTCAACTTTATTGTCCCAGCGGGAAATTATATCAGGTCTCTGTATATCAGCCTTACAGTAGCTACCTGCTGAAGAGCATATCGACCAGGAAGTCCAGTAGATCTGCTTGGCCAATGACAGGACGGAAGAAGAGCTCGGTGATGAGGTTGGGTGTGATGGTCTTGAGCATGGAGGCCGCGAGCAGGATACGAGCGAAGCGGCTTCGGTCCCCAGGGTGGAGTGGTTGGACCACCTCCCTCAGAGCATGCTGAGCCTCCTGCTGTAAGCCCTCCACGAATAGAGCTGCCGTCAGGTCTTTCACATCTGTTGAGGAGGACAGCAATGTATCATGAGTGGACAAGCTACGTTTTATACACAGTGGTACAGTACAGTACTGTTCCGTTATATATGACATTGCAATTGATTTTTGTAAACCTAGTGGTCAGCTGGAGTCATTGAGAGTATTTTATGTTTTGTTGCGTGTGTTCAGCCTTAACAAGTCTTATTTTATGTTTGAATTCTGTATGTAGGGAGGTTTATTATATCATCAAGCAGCTGTGGGGAGGTAAAATCCCTACCGAACAAACACTTCCATTGACTGGTTGAAATGTTGAAGCTTTAAGGCAAACCTCACCTGGGTTAAATATCATGGTGCCCTTGAGGTATGCGTACTCCTTTGGACTTAAATCCAGACTCCAGAACTTTCTGAGGCATGACTTGAGTTTGTTCACACCGGCCAATGTGGGCTGCTCTCTTTCCGTCTCTGAACTCTCTTGAGAATTCAAGAGGATTCTTTTCAGCATGCTATCGGCAGGGGTGTCGACGACGTCAAAGTTCATGCCTTCCTGGGCCAGACCCAAAATAAAGAGTGGCGCCCAGCAACTTTGGAGGAGCGATAGTTGATCGTTTGGTGGGAGTTGGTTGAAAGCAGGTAAGTTCTTCATAAAGTGAATTGTTTTCACTAGCACTCCCGATGCCTCTTGGCAAATGTCTGCTGGACTTTTCAAGCACACAGTCCGTCGCATCTCGCAGTTGCATCTATGAGGTATCAAGTTGTAGTTCAGGTTGTTGTGGCTTGACTTGACATTTTCTTGATTGAGGATGTTGTAAAGGATAGCATTTGACTGCCTAACATTGTAATCTGTACATTGACATACGTTATCCATTTTTGATGAGATACAGAACAAACTCTCAAAAACAAAATGAAAAGCTGAAATACATTCAAATGCTCTTGTCCTACCAAGACAGGCTCTTGTTGAGGTGATGTGTGGTTGTGCGGATGCCTTACACCATGCTTCTACTTATAAGGCCAACCCACTGAGCTAAACCTGTGCACCTTGACCTGTCAATACTCCCTCGGCAAAAAAACAAAGAGCCCCTAAAGAGCAGACAACTCGACTGACGGCGTCCCTTAAAGAGCAGATAAGGTATTCTTATTGAAAACCAATGGATAGAGCATATCCATATTGGGCGGGGTAAACCTAATCTGTGAGACTCTGTCATTACCCAAGGCTGTACCAAGCTACCAAGGACTGTGGGAGTACTCAAGCACACTGTATATAGCTTTCTGCTCAAAACCAGCTCACACCTAAGTTGGACACGGGCCAATATAAGCACGTAAGGGAGCACTGACCTGTCAGCTAAGTCCTTGAGAGATGTACCCAACCTTTAGTTTAGTTCAGACTTACATAGGGCTAAATATACCAAAAACAGTTGGCCTGCATAACCGAATGGATTTCTTGACTAAAAAGGACGTTATATTACATCTTACATTGAACAAAAGCTTACAAATTCGTTTTATACAATGCCAGGAATGGCAGACGGAATAATAGTGAAACAGAGTGGAATTTAGTGTGGATTTGGAAGCTACAGCCATTCTGCCCTAAACTCTGATTCCAGTCATGTGTCCCCACTGTATATTCCACACTGACTCAGAAGCCTGTCTCAGCAATAATGTGTTTTCTGGGAAAATCTGTCCAGCAGACCCAAACTAATAGCAGACCCCGACCAAACCAATACACAACCTTTTGAGACCCACACCAAGAACCAAACTCTTGAGACTGAAATCCAGACCAAGTGTATCGAGAGCCTGACAAGCCCAAAACCAGTTCAAATGTGGAATTAACAAGATCCAGAACGAGACCAAGAGTAAGACCAATCTGAAGGAGTCCCATCCAGTTTCCACAAAAAGCAAGGTGCCCTGACACTTTTGTGTTGTGTCACTACTTTTAGTCACATAACTCTGACGAGATATCTTGACCACACGAGTTGAGAGACTAACTATGATCTGGGACCATGAGCTGAGGTCCCAACCTAGACCTGAACATTGATGCTGGGACCCAGACCCAGTGACCAAGACCAAGACCACATTTACCGTATGTGGCATTGTGTGATTCCAAAACCACAAGATCAAGATTCCATCTCTGGTTTCAACCAACTCAACCATTTAAAATATGTAAATATCTTTGAAGTTTTTTTGCCAAAAAAACATGATTATTTGCCTCTCTGAACCTAAATAATCAATTGATAGATTTTAAACATGTCTGTCATTGAACAACCCCATGCCATTGATTAGATAGTGAAAAAACACAAACGTGAAATATTGATGGATGTGGTTTGTTATCTTTGCAGTGCCTAGTACAGAGGTTTGAACCAGATAAGCTGATTACTTTATTAGTCTGATAAATTAACAGGATGTGAGCATGTGTCATACAGTGCGCTTGGAAAGTATTCAGACCCCTTGAATTTTTCTACATTTTGTTACGTTACAGCCTCGTTCTAAAAGTGATTCAATAGTTTTTTTGCTCCTCAATCTACACACAATACCCCACAATGACAAAGCAAAAACAGATTTTTTGAAATGTTTGCATATGTACTAAAAAAGTCTAACTGAAATATCACATTTACATAAGTATTCAGACACTTTACTCAGCACTTTGTTGAAGCATCTTTCGTAGTGATTACAGCCACAATTCTTTTTGGGTATGACGCTACAAGCTTGGCACACCTGTATTTGGGGAGTTTTTTCCATTCTTCTCTGCAGATTCTCTCCAGGTCTGTCAGGTTGATGGAGAGCATCGCTGCACAGCTATTTTCAGGTCTCTCCAGAGATGTTCGATCGGGTTCAAGTCCGTGCTTTGGCTGGGCCACTCAAGTACATTCAGAGACTTGTCCCGAAGCCCTCCTTTGTTATCTTGGCTGTGTGCTTAGGGTTGTTGTCCAGTTGGAAGGTGAACCTTCGTCCCAGTCTCAGGTCTTGAGCGCTTTGGAGCAGGTTTTCATCAAGGATCTCTCTGTATTTTCCCTCTTTCCCTCGTTCCTGACTAGTCTCCCAGTCCCTGCCGCTGAAAAACATCCCCACAGCATGATGCTGCCACCACCATGATTCACCGTAAGGATGGTGCCAGGTTTCCTCCCGACATGACGCAGCACTTTAGACCGCCTTAGACGGCTGGGTTCTTGGTCACCTCCCTGACCAAGGCCTTTCTCCCCCGATTGCTCAGTTTTGCTGGGCGGCCAACTCTAGGAAGAGTCTTGGTGGTTCCAAACTTCTTCCATTTATGAATGATGGAGGACATTGTGTTGTTGTGAACCTTCAATGTGGCAGACATTTCTTGGTACCCTTCCCCAGATCTGTGCCTTGACACAATCCTGTCTCAGAGCTCTATGGACAATTCCTTTGACAACCAGGCTTGGTTTTTGCTCAGATATGCACTGTCAACCGTGGGACCTTATATAGACAGGTGTGTTCCTTTCTAAATCATGTCCAATCAATTGAATTTACCACAGGTAGACTCCAATCAAGTTGTAGAAACAAGTATGATAAACGAAAACAGGATGCACAAGAGCTCAATTTCGAGTCTCATACCAAAGGGTCTGAATACTAATGTAAATAAGGTATTTCTGTTTTTAATTTTTAATAAATAAGAAAACATTTTTAAAAAAAACAGTTTTCGCTTTGTCATTATGGAGTATTGTGTGTAGGTCAACAATTTAATCCATTTTAGAATAAGGCTGTAAATGCGTAAAAAAAAAATCAAGGGGTCTGAATACTTTCCGAATGTGTTTGGGTAAGGAGGCGTAGTAGGGGGACCCTGGTTACCACAACACTATTGCTTCAATATCATTTATACTTTTTATAATATTTTATCAAAATATTTCTGATACACTGTTTCAACTATCAAATAGTGTTTCATAGCTATCAAAATGTCTAAATCAGAGATTTCCTGCTGAAAGTAGTCAAGGTCAAGGTCATGAGCTGAGCGACTGCAATAAAGAGATTACAGGTGCAGGCCGCCGATGGTATCGCCAGTCACCTGAATGCTTGCATGACTTCCACTTTTAGTCACATAATTCTGACCTGAGACGGTGCCCATTGGTGTATTTTGAGTAGTCTACCCAAACAGACGAAAAAACATCAACATGTTTACGTGGGATATGAGGGTTATGAAGAACTATTCTACCGGTGTGCTGGTTTTTGCATCAATGAATATCTGGATGAATCACGATTTTGTCGGGGTACACCTAGACCTGAATTTCAGAAGGGGAGGGGATTTGGCCCATGGACGAGGCTGGGAGGATTTTAGAGGAGGGTGTGGAAAGAGGATCCACCTTACCAAAGAGGATCCACCCTGGTTCCACCACTCGCACTAGGCCAAACACCGCAACCTCTCCGCAGGAGGCCAGCGCTCACGCAAGATGTGGTTGATGCAAGATGTGGTTGATGCAAGATGTGATTGATGCAATATGTGGTTGATGCAAGATGTGATTGATGCAAGATGTGGTTGATGCAAGATGTGGTTGATGCAAGATGTGGTTGATGCAAGATGTGGTTGTTGCAAGATGTGGTTGCAGAAATACATTGGTGAAGTGGTGTGCATAATGGTGTGCATAATTGGTGTGCATCTAACTTGAAATCCATAATTTCAGACATAGTCCTTATTGAGTAAGGATGATGAGACAAATTGGCTAAAAAGGAAACTGAATTTAAGATAGACAACATTTCTCTGGCAACAACCTGTTACAGTCTGCACAGGGAGGTGTGAGATTGGTATTGTGGTGTCTTCTAGGGCTTCTGGAATGTATCTGTATGCTCACGGGCCTAACTAGCTAGTTTAACAAAAACATGGGGATATTTTGCCAGATACATTCTCTACAGGGAGATAGTCAGACATGCAGGTCTCCACTTCCCAGGCCAAGCATCCAGGCATTGTAACTCCTGAGGCATGCTGGCAGTTGTAAATGCCTTTGATAAGGCTTGTTTTTTTACTGACTTGAGGAGCAGCCTGAGACTGGCACGGAGGACAGACGCTTATCACCGCAGAGATAGTAAAAATCAAACACTGGCAGAATGTCGTAAGGGCTGCATTCTTTGGTCTTTTTGGAGAACAAGACCCCGAAGGTACTACATTTGCTCTGAGACGTGTGACACATCGCTGTCACCTGAGGAATGTCCTTGCAACAAGTTGTTGACATGCTTTATTGCTTTCACACGGCTTTTAATACACCCCAGCCAATGTCTAATGCCTCTACTTTCAGCTTCTTACACTGTTTATACTGTGTTGGAAAAACAGAAACAGTTGATAGTAACAGCAATCACTACTGGAACATTTTCTAGTGAGGATGTTAATTGCACAGTTCAACCAAGAATCAACTTATTGTCATGAACTTACTATACAACTGTAATTATCGTGGTATATTTCTTTCTCATATTCATTTCCCCCTGAACAATATCACTTATTAAGCACAATGATAGATATTAACCAGCAACATCTCTCCTCTCTGCTACCAGGGTCATTGAACTCTAGAGTGGGATATACCATCCTCTCTGACTCTGTGTGTGACGGGCACAACTCTTATTGACCTTGATCTACTGTGCATGTCACAAAGGTTCACATGAGTCAACATTCATATGGGCACCAGACCCGGTCGGTGACATCGCCGCCTCGTGACAGCATGTCGAACTCCCAAAACGGCACGTTCTCTAGTTATCTGAAGGTTCTTGTCCATGGACTTGGAGCTCCCTCAAACGTGTACAGTATCACTTACAGTAAGCCAATATCAAATCAAATCACATTTTATTTGTCATCTGCGCCAAATACAACAGGTGTAGACCTTACTGTGAAATGCTTACTTACAAGCCCTTAACTAACAATACAGTTTTCAGAAAATATAGTTAAGAAAATATTTACTAAATAAACTAAAGTAAAAAATAAATAAAAAATGTCAGTATGTTTATTCGTATATCATGACACTTGCCTAAATGATGTGATGTTCATTGCTTTACTGATTGGATGACTACTCTTTTTTGCTTTTTCTTATTTCCCTATAAATTCAGTTTTATGGGAAAATACACGTATTTGTTTCAATTCCTCACGAGTTTGCTGCAGTTTTGGAGACATATGTTGCCACCATTTTATTTCTCCAACTCTATTCGAATATGATCTGTATTCTAAACTCTTTCTGAAGTTGAATTCCAAGTTGAGTGACCCTTGTGAAAAGCACATTTCATCAGCCCAATTATCTATACTTTTCAGACTGAAGTGGATTTTGTGTCACTTGGTGTCAGCACCCAGAAGCCACCTATATTTCTCGTTTTATTGTCTCCAATTCAAAAAAACGACCATAAAAGCAGAGTTCAAGGCCAAGGTGAGGCCTTCCTCTTTGTTGTCTCCAGGTTGCTGAACTGTGATAACCTACAGGTATTCTACAATAGTCGTGTCTAGGGCAAGACAGTAGTAACAAGGAACTCAGAAAGCATTTGATAGTTTATGACTTAGTCACAATTAAAATGGATTTTCACTGCATTGCATGACATATGTTGTTATGTTTTACACAGAGCGTCCTTATGGAAAATAAGGTTATGATTCATGGATTCAAATAACTTTATGGATTATTAGAAATATGCCAATCTGTAATAGATGTTTTATTATACAGTAAGCAACCTATTAAAATATAACCATCTCATTCAAGAATTAAAATGGATTCTTGGAGGGTTTGTACCAACATGCCTAACCACTTTGAAGATGCAAAATATGTTTTATTGTAAAACAAACAAGAAATAAGACAAAAAAAACTGAAAATTGAGCATGCATAACTATTCACCTCCCCCAAAGTCAATACTTTGTAGAGCCACCTTTGGCAGCAATTACAGCTGCAAGTACAGTGCCTTGCGAAAGTATTCGGCCCCCTTGAACTTTGCGACCTTTTGCCACATTTCAGGCTTCAAACATAAAGATATAAAACTGTATTTTTTTTTGTGAAGAATCAACAACAAGTGGGACACAATCATGAAGTGGAATGACATTTATTGGATATTTCAAACTTTTTTAACAAATCAAAAACTGAAAAATTGGGCGTGCAAAATTATTCAGCCCCTTTACTTTCAGTGCAGCAAACTCTCTCCAGAAGTTCAGTGAGGATCTCTGAATGATCCAATGTTGACCTAAATGACTAATGATGATAAATACAATCCACCTGTGTGTAATCAAGTCTCCTTATAAATGTACCTGCACTGTGATAGTCTCAGAGGTCCGTTAAAAGCGCAGAGAGCATCATGAAGAACAAGGAACACACCAGGCAGGTCCGAGATACTGTTGTGAAGAAGTTTAAAGCCGGATTTGGATACAAAAAGATTTCCCAAGCTTTAAACATCCCAAGGAGCACTGTGCAAGTGATAATATTGAAATGGAAGGAGTATCAGACCACTGCAAATCTACCAAGACCTGGCCGTCCCTCTAAACTTTCAGCTCATACAAGGAGAAGACTGATCAGAGATGCAGCCAAGAGGCCCATGATCACTCTGGATGAACTGCAGAGATCTACAGCTGAGGTGGGAGACTCTGTCCATAGGACAACAATCAGTCGTATATTGCACAAATCTGCCCTTTATGGAAGAGTGGCAAGAAGAAAGCCATTTCTTAAAGATATCCATAAAAAGTGTTGTTTAAAGTTTGCCACAAGCCACCTGGGAGACACACCAAACATGTGGAAGAAGGTGCTCTGGTCAGATGAAACCAAAATGGAACTTTTTGGCAACAATGCAAAACGTTATGTTTGGCGTAAAAGCAACACAGCTCATCACCCTGACCACACCATCCCCACTGTCAAACATGGTGGTGGCAGCATCATGGTTTGGGCCTGCTTTTCTTCAGCAGGGACAGGGAAGAAGGTTAAAATTGATGGGAAGATGGATGGACCCAAATACAGGACCATTCTGGAAGAAAACTTGATGGAGTCTGCAAAAGACCTGAGACTGGGACGGAGATTTGTCTTCCAACAAGACAATGATCCAAAACATAAAGCAAAATCTACAATTGAATGGTTCAAAAATAAACATATCCAGGTGTTAGAATGGCCAACTCAAAGTCCAGACCTGAATCCAATCGAGAATCTGTGGAAAGAACTGAAAACTGATGTTCACAAATGCTCTCCATCCAACCTCACTGAGCTCGAGCTGTTTTGCAAGGAGGAATGGGAAAAAATGTCAGTCTCTCGATGTGCAAAACTGATAGAGACATACCCCAAGCGACGTACAGCTGTAATCGCAGCAAAAGGTGGCGCTACAAAGTATTAACTTAAGGGGGCTGAATAATTTTGCACGCCCAATTTTTCAGTTTTTGATTTGTTAAAAAAGTTTGAAATATCCAATAAATGTCGTTCCACTTCATGATTGTGTCCCACTTGTTGTTGATTCTTCCCCCAAAAATACAGTTTTATATCTTTATGTTTGAAGCCTGAAATGTGGCAAAAGGTCGCAAAGTTCAAGGGGGCCGAATACTTTCGCAAGGCACTGTATCTTGGGGTATGTCTCTATAAGCTTGGCACATCTAGCCACTGGGATTTTTGCCCATTCTTCAAGGCAAAACTGCTCCAGCTCCTTCAAGATGGGTTCTGCTGGTGTACAGCAAGCTTTAAGTCATACCACAGATTCTCAATTGGATTGAGGTCTGGGCCATTCCAAGACATTTAAATGTTTCCCCTTAAACCACTCGAGTGTTGCTTTAGCAGTATGCTTGGGGCATTGTCCTGCTGGAAGGTGAACCTCCGTCCAAGTCTCAAATCTCTGGAAGACTGAAACAGGTTTCCCTCAAGAATTTCCCTGTAGTTAGCGTCGTCCATCATTCCTTCAATTCCGACCAGTTTCCCAGTCCCTGCAGATGAAAATATCCCCACAGCATGACGCTGCCACCACCATGCCTCACTGTGGGGAGGTGTTGGGTTTGCGCCAGACATAGCATTACCCTTGATGGCCAAAAAGCTCAATTTTAGTCTCATCTGACCAGAGTCAGATGAGACTTCCATATGTTCGGGGAGTCTCCCACATGCCTTTTTGTAAGGCGTGTAGGTGTAGCAGGTAAGGCGGAGTCAGGCGCAGGACACAGAGATGAGTAATTCACGTAACTTTACACAAAACAACAAATATTCCAAGAAGGAAAATAATCAAGCTCACAGATACAGACCAACTTACAACGAACAAACACGCACAAATCCATGGGGGAACCAGTGGGTTAAATAAGGATCATATAATTATGTGAATGGAAACCAGGTGTGTAGAAAAAAGACAACAAATGGAGAATGAAAAATGGATCGGTGGCGACTAGAAAACCAGTGATGTCGACCGCCGAACGCTGCCCGAACAAGGAGAGGGACCAACTTAGGCGAAAGTCGTGACACTTTTGGCGAACACCAAACGTGTTTGCTTATTTTGTTCTTTAAGCAATGGCTTTTTTCTATCCACTCTTCCGTGGAAGCCCTCTTTTTACGCTACTGCTACTCTCTGTTCATCATATATGCATAGTCACTTTAACCATACCTACATGTACATACTACCTCAATAAGCCCGACTAACCGGTGTCTGTATATAGCCTTGCTACTCTTATTTTCAAATGTCTTTTTACTGTTGTTTTATTTCTTTACTTACCTACACATACACATTTTTTTCTTCTTCTCCTCACTATTGGATAGAGCCTGTAAGTAAGCATTTCACTGTAAGGTCTACACCTGTTGTATTCGGCGGACGTGACAAATACACTTTGATTTGAAAGCCCAGCTCTGTGGAGTGTACGGCTTAAAGTGGTACTATGGACTGATACTCCAACCTCCACTATGGAGCTTTTGAAGCTCCTTCAGGGTTATCTTTGCTCTCTTTGTTGCCTCTCTGATTATTATTATTATTATTATTTACCTTTATTTAACCAGGTAGGCAAGTTGAGAACAAGTTCTCATTTACAATTGCGACCTGGCCAAGATAAAGCAAAGCAGTTCGACAGATAAAACGACACAGAGTTACACATGGAGTAAAAACAAACATACAGTCAATAATGCAGTATAAACAAGTCTATATACAATGTGAGGTGAGAAGGGAGGTAAAGGCAAAAAAGGCCATGATGGCAAAGTAAATACAATATAGCAAGTAAAATACTGGAATGGTAGTTTTGCAATGGAAGAATGTGCAAAGTAGAAATAAAAAATAATGGGGTGCAAAGGAGCAAAATAAATAAATAAATTAAAATTAAATACAGTTGGGAAAGAGGTAGTTGTTTGGGCTAAATTATAGGTGGGCTATGTACAGGTGCAGTAATCTGTGAGCTGCTCTGACAGTTGGTGCTTAAAGCTAGTGAGGGAGATAAGTGTTTCCAGTTTCAGAGATTTTTGTAGTTCGTTCCAGTCATTGGCAGCAGAGAACTGGAAGGAGAGGCGGCCAAAGAAAGAATTGGTTTTGGGGGTGACTAGAGAGATATACCTGCTGGAGCGTGTGCTACAGGTGGGAGATGCTATGGTGACCAGCGAGCTGAGATAAGGGGGGACTTTACCTAGCAGGGTCTTGTAGATGACATGGAGCCAGTGGGTTTGGCGACGAGTATGAAGCGAGGGCCAGCCAACGAGAGTGTACAGGTCGCAATGGTGGGTAGTATATGGGGCTTTGGTGATAAAACGGATTGCACTGTGATAGACTGCATCCAATTTGTTGAGTAGGGTATTGGAGGCTATTTTGTAAATGACATCGCCAAAGTCGAGGATTGGTAGGATGGTCAGTTTTACAAGGGTATGTTTGGCAGCATGAGTGAAGGATGCTTTGTTGCGAAATAGGAAGCCAATTCTAGATTTAACTTTGGATTGGAGATGTTTGATATGGGTCTGGAAGGAGAGTTTACAGTCTAACCAGACACCTAAGTATTTGTAGTTGTCCACGTATTCTAAGTCAGAGCCGTCCAGAGTAGTGATGTTGGACAGGCGGGTAGGTGCAGGTAGCGATCGGTTGAAGAGCATGCATTTAGTTTTACTTGTATTTAAGAGCAATTGGAGGCCACGGAAGGAGAGTTGTATGGCATTGAAGCTTGCCTGGAGGGTTGTTAACACAGTGTCCAAAGAAGGGCCGGAAGTATACAGAATGGTGTCGTCTGCGTAGAGGTGGATCAGGGACTCACCAGCAGCAAGAGCGACCTCATTGATGTATACAGAGAAGAGAGTCGGTCCAAGAATTGAACCCTGTGGCACCCCCATAGAGACTGCCAGAGGTCCGGACAGCAGACCCTCCGATTTGACACACTGAACTCTATCAGAGAAGTAGTTGGTGAACCAGGCGAGGCAATCATTTGAGAAACCAAGGCTGTCGAGTCTGCCGATGAGGATATGGTGATTGACAGAGTCGAAAGCCTTGGCCAGATCAATGAATACGGCTGCACAGTAATGTTTCTTATCGATGGCGGTTAAGATATCGTTTAAGACCTTGAGCGTGGCTGAGGTGCACCCATGACCAGCTCTGAAACCGGATTGCATAGCAGAGAAGGTATGGTGAGATTCGAAATGGTCGGTAATCTGTTTGTTGACTTGGCTTTCGAAGACCTTAGAAAGGCACGGTAGGATAGATATAGGTCTGTAGCAGTTTGGGTCAAGAGTGTCCCCCCCTTTGAAGAGGGGGATGACCGCAGCTGCTTTCCAATCTTTGGGAATCTCAGACGACACGAAAGAGAGGTTGAACAGGCTAGTAATAGGGGTGGCAACAATTTCGGCAGATAATTTTAGGAAGAAAGGGTCCAGATTGTCTAGCCCGGCTGATTTGTAGGGGTCCAGATTTTGCAGCTCTTTCAGAACATCAGCTGAATAGATTTGGGAGAAGGAGAAATGGGGAAGGCTTGGGCGAGTTGCTGTTGGGGGTGCAGTGCTGTTGTCCGGGGTAGGAGTAGCCAGGTGGAAAGCATGGCCAGCCGTAGAAAAATGCTTATTGAAATTCTCAATTATGGTGGATTTATCAGTGGTGACAGTGTTTCCTATCTTCAGTGCAGTGGGCAGCTGGGAGGAGGTGTTCTTATTCTCCATGGACTTTACAGTGTCCCAGAACTTTTTTGAGTTAGTGTTGCAGGAAGCAAATTTCTGCTTGAAAAAGCTAGCCTTGGCTTTTCTAACTGCCTGTGTATAATGATTTCTAGCTTCCCTGAACAGCTGCATATCACGGGGGCTGTTCGATGCTAATGCAGAACGCCATAGGATGTTTTTGTGTTGGTTAAGGGCAGTCAGGTCTGGGGAGAACCAAGGGCTATATCTGTTCCTGGTTCTAAATTTCTTAAATGGGGCATGTTTATTTAAGATGGTTAGGAAGGCATTTTTAAAAAATATCCAGGCATCCTCTACTGACGGGATGAGATCAATATCCTTCCAGGATACCCCGGCCAGGTCGATTAGAAAGGCCTGCTCGCAGAAGTGTTTCAGGGAGCGTTTTACAGTGATGAGTGGAGGTCGTTTGACCGCTGACCCATTACGGATGCAGGCAATGAGGCAGTGATCGCTGAGATCTTGGTTGAAGACAGCAGAGGTGTATTTAGAGGGGAAGTTGGTTAGGATGATATCTATGAGGGTGCCCGTGTTTAAGGTTTTGGGGAGGTACCTGGTAGGTTCATTGATTATTTGTGTGAGATTGAGGGCATCAAGTTTAGATTGTAGGATGGCTGGGGTGTTAAGCATGTTCCAGTTTAGGTCGCCTAGCAGCACGAACTCTGAAGATAGATGGGGGGCAATCAGTTCACATATGGTGTCCAGAGCACAGCTGGGGGCAGAGGGTGGTCTATAGCAGGCGGCAACGGTGAGAGACTTGTTTTTAGAGAGGTGGATTTTTAAAAGTAGAAGTTCGAATTGTTTGGGTACAGACCTGGATAGTAGGACAGAACTCTGCAGGCTATCTTTGCAGTAGATTGCAACACCGCCCCCTTTGGCAGTTCTATCTTGTCTGAAAATGTTGTAGTTTGGAATTAAAATGTCTGAGTTTTTGGTGGTCTTCCTAAGCCAGGATTCAGACACAGCTAGAACATCCGGGTTGGCAGAGTGTGCTAAAGCAGTGAATAGAACAAACTTAGGGAGGAGGCTTCTAATGTTAACATGCATGAAACCAAGGCTATTACGGTTACAGAAGTCGTCAAAAGAGAGCGCCTGGGGAATAGGAGTGGAGCTAGGCACTGCAGGGCCTGGATTCACCTCTACATCGCCAGAGGAACATAGGAGGAGTAGAATAAGGGTACGGCTAAAAGCTATGAGAATTGGTCGTCTAGAACGTCTGGAACATAGAGTAAAAGGAGGTTTCTGGGGGCGATAAAATAGCATCAAGGTATAATGTACAGACAAATGTATGGTAGGATGTGAATACAGTGGAGGTAAACCTAGGTATTGAGTGATGAAGAGAGAGATATTGTCTCTAGAAACATCGTTGAAACCAGGAGATGTCATTGCATGTGTGGGTGGTGGAACTAATAGGTTGGATAAGGTATAGTGAGCAGGACTATAGGCTCTACAGTGAAATAAGCCAATAAACACTAACCAGAACAGAAATGGACAAGACATATTGACATTAAGGAGAGGCATGCTTAGTCGAGTGATCAAAAGGGTCCGGTGAGTGGAGAGGTTGGTTGGTGATTTAGACAGCTAGCCAGGGCATCGGTAGCAAGCTAGCATAGGATGGAGGTCTGTTGTTAGCCACCTCCTGCGCTCCGTCAGTAGATTAGTGGGGTTCCGTGTGGTAGAGGGGATCAATCCAAATCACACAACAACAACAAAAATAAAAACAATAGATATAGTTATAGAGGCCCAAGAAAAAAACATAATAATAATAATAAAAAATAAAAAAAAATTGTCCGATTGTCTATTCAGATAGCAGCCGGTAAGACAGCTAACGGTTAGCAGGCCGCAGATGGGCGTTCAGGTAACGTCGCGACGGAGGAGCCAGCCGAATAACCCCTTCGGGTAGATAACGTCGGCAGTCCAGTTGTGAAGGCCCGGTGGGGCTCCGCGAAGGCAGCAAAACGGGTCCGGATAGGCGACTGCAGCCCAGGTGCGATTGATGGAACTCAGGAGTGATTGACGGAGCTTGCTAGCTCCGGAACAATTGATGTTTGCTCCGGAATCGACGAAGGCCGATAGTCACACGGATAGCAGCTAGCTAGCTGTGAGATCCGGGCATGAATGTCCAGAGAGCAGTCGAAATCCAGGGACATGGAGAGAAAAATTGGTCCGGTATGCTCCGCTCCGAGCCGCGCTGCGCCGTACAGAACTGGCGATAGACTTTCGAGCCAAAGGATAGCCGATGACCACAAACCGTGGTTAGCTGAACACCAACGACTTACCAGTAAAGGAGCCAACTAGCTTCTGAACTAGCTTCTGGATTAGCTTCTGGCTAGTTGCAGGCTAGCTTCTTGGAGTTTCTGGCTAGCTTCTTGGAGGATTACAGATCTGAGGTAAATAATACTTTTTTATAAATATACATTGGTGAGGCGGGTTGCAGGAGAGTGTTTTGAAGATGAGTTGATGGAAAATAAAAATAAAATGTATGTGAAAAAGTTGTAAATATATATATATATACAGGACACGACAAGACGAGGACAAAAGACGTCTGAACTGCTATGCCACCTTGGCAACGGAGGAGCTGATTAATCTCCTCCTTGCCTGGTCTGTGATTTTTGGTGGGTGGCCCTCTCTTGGCAGGTTTGTTGTGGTGCCATATTCTTTTCATTTTTTAATCATGGATTTAATGGGGCTCTGTGGGATGTTCAAAGTTTTTATATTTTTTTATAACCCAACCCTGATTTCACTTCACCAGTTTGGACTATTTTGTGTATATTCATTACATGAAATCCAAATAGAAATCCATTTAAATTGCAGGTTGTAATACAACAAAATAGGAAAAATGCAAAGGGGGATGAATACTTTTGCAAGGCACTGTAAATGCAGGTATTATGGGTTATGTGTTATTACAAGTATTACTAACTATGGGAACAGCATTTTAGCACCCTCTAGTGTTCTTCTAGGAGAAGCTTGGTCAGCCTTTCATGCAGTGTTTTTTTTAATGATTACCTTGCAATGGGTTTACATCAAAATGTACATCAAGCCGTCGCAGTAAAAAATCAATAACCATTTGCATTTCTACTTGCAATTATATCATAACTAATCAAAGGACCAAAGAGCAAATGTTGGTTTGTTCCGTGAAATCTATTTATTGATGATGACGAGGCATCCTGTAAGGAAATCGGGCAGAGTTTCAGCAAGTGTCCAACATAGTCAGCCCTTCCTCTCTCAGTAGAGACAGCTAGGTACAAATGACTAATGAACCTAATGAAAAATTGGAGACGGGGGCTGCGTTTCTAACCATCCATGTCATATAATTTTGACTGTGATGAATTAAGCAAAATGACTGGGAAAGTAAACAGTGTACTCAATGCATGGGTATCATTTATCATCTCCTGACCTGATAGACTACCGTATCAATTAAGGCACATGCATTAATCCATTTTCAAACTTCACCAACGAACAGGGATGTGACATGGCTACGGCGATTAATCACTGACCAATGTTAACTGACACATTGTGTGTCTGTCTGGAGCGATGCTCCCACTTGTGGGCTGTATACAATTTCCATTGAAATAGAGCAGTTTTAATACAGGGACAGTGCAAAAACAAATATCAGTGCATGTAAGTAAGTAGTGAATGTTTGAGATCAACTACATCGCAGTCGGACTGTGCAGAATACTGATCTACAAATCACCTTGCATCCCAAATCTACACACTATTAGATTATGATTCTGCCTCCCTCGCCTTGCTGGAACTGAGCCTCTGCTCACAGGTGTGCTCATTTGATGCCTGTTGTTGAGCATCTCAATTGTCTAAAAAGTAGGCAAGTTTCCTTTCTGACATCTCATTTCTTCCATCTCTAATGATGTGTAAGAATGTAGGTCTACAAGTGAAAGCCTGGTAATCAACCTCAATATTTTACCCAGGCTATCATGTCTTGGGGGGCAGATTTTCGGGTTCCCAGTTGTTTTGAGTCTTGGTCAGTGCTATCTGTGATACTTCAGATGTCCCCACCATAATGGCGCGTTCATGTGCTAGTCGGAACTAGGAAACTCTGAAATGTCCGACTTGCTAACTGGTTGTAGTTATATTCGTGCTGCGTTCAACGAATCAGCAAATCGGACATTCTGAGTTTCCTAGTTCCGACTAGCATTGAACGCGGCATTAAACACAAATCCATCATCCTTTTTTAACGTTTTTTTTTTATCTCAGAAAAACCAGTATACATACAAGACGTATACAAACAGACAATGATAACATATGTTAGGCTAGGGGGTTACAACAAATTACAGATTATACAAAGATTAAAATATACACACGTATTGATTGTTTTAACAGCTTTCTTATTAGAAGAACGTAGAATGGTCTCAATGTACTGCTCGAATTCCTTATAGGAAAAAAGGAAGCGTTTAAAAACAAATATTTAGCACAATTAGATTCATGAGGTAAAATTGTTTAAAAAAAATCCTTATTATAGTTAAGGAAACCGAGCAGCACATTATCCCATAAAAAAAAAAAAAGTCATCAAGAATATTAACAATGATAAAACTATGAATATCTTGCCATAATTTCTTTACATGTAGACAATGCCAAAATAAATGCAAAACTCTTTCTGGATGTTCAACACAAAAAGGACAGTTAATATTAATGTCTTTTTTTGAGTTTCTTCAGGTAATGATTTTCAGGATAATACTGATTGATCATTCTGAAAGAGACCTCTTTGACCTTGTTAATAAGCAGGTATTTGTTTGGTAATAACCATACTTTTTCCCAACAGATATTATTGACAAATGTATTCCAGTAAGTTGTGACACAAGGAATGGATACAATATCCCTTTGAAATAAAGCACGTATAGATCTGTTGTTCTGAGGGAGCAAGGAGAAACACATTATTCCTATTGGAGAGTCAACTGGATTAAGCAAGGGTAGTTCAAGAAGGTGAGGTCTGGTTACACCTCTAAACAACATGAGAGTTCCAGGTGGAATAGCATCAAAAACCATGGCAAACTCTCTATGTGTAACGGGGATACTGCAACGAGATAAAAATTCATCATAATTGAGTAACAATCCTCCTGCATTACAAAGTTGACTCACCAGCAGGATATGATTAGCAAACAAGTTAAAAAATAAAGACGTGTTTCTATACAAAATATCCATATTGTTCCAAATGAAATACCTATGCGGGGGGGAAATTGTGTATATATTAACGACCACGCTAAGAATTCTTGTCTATGAACAGCAGATAACATTTATGAGATTCCTACGAAGTTATTGTTACGAAGTAACATAAAATTGAAGCCACCAAAACGGGAGAAGATATAACGACGGATGAAATTTCAAATTGAACTGTCCATCATCCCTCTAAATCGGAACTTTCCGAGTTGTCTTGAACACCGCATTAGCTTGCTAGAGTGACGTATGGTACGTGCTACGGTACGCCACTTGTGACCAAGGGGGAAAAGCGCGGACATTGAGAATACTGGGGAAATTGTAGGTAAGCTGTTAAAACTACCATCATATTGATTACTTAAATACGGGTCTGTAATTCCTAAAGCATTATGGACATTTACAATTTATGTACAGCAACTGTTTAGCTTATAAACACATGTATTTCAAAGGTCGACATTAGCTTCCTTTTTGGGCCTCTGTGCTGCCGTCGTTTTTAGGGCATAAGAGCAAACAAGTCCCACCTCTATGCCGCACTCATTGGACGACAGTGAAAATACTCTTATCTGATAGGACTGGCTTCACGTAACTCAAATGTCTGTCTCTTGTGTATTTTCATGAATATTTTGAACATATTGGTATCGGAATGATGGTTGACACAAACATGAACCAGTTGGAATGAAATAGCTACATCCAAACCGACCTTGACGCTAATTTCCCAACAGTCGAATATTACTTGACACCCTTGTTCTCAAATTATAAGAAATAAGTTTGGAAGGATGACCCATACCTTGAGAAGTTTTGCAGCGCGCCGTACCTACGGTTACTTTAGCTACTTTTGGCAGCACTCTGGCATTGGTAGCAACTAGCCAGTGGCAGTGTGATAGCCGACCAACAGTGTCGTCAAATTAGCTGACGTTAGTAATTTTGCTGCCAATTTATATGCAGAACATCTACCTTAACTATCTCGTACATGCATAACCACCGGACCAACCATGCTAGCAAGCTAGTTAGACCCTCGTGGCTGTAACTGGCTAACGCTAGCTAAAGCTAAGCTAGTTAGCTAAGGAGTTACTAGGTAAGAAAGCCTCCACTCCCAGTTGCAAGAGCCTAGCTCTGCTTAACACTCCGCTCAGTCCAGGGCAACGTGGAGACGGACTGAAAAACGCAGGAAAATAAAGTTTGAATTCGTGCAATTATATGTGAAATGTACCCGATTGTCTGTCAAGTGATTAGCACACTTCGTCAGATAATTGTACTCCCTAATTATTTTACTTTAGTCACACACTGTATTTTCTCACTCCAGTAACCACCTGACTTTCTTCCAAGTCTTTAAATTACACTGAACAAAAACATAAACGCAACATGTCAAGTGCTGGTTTCATGAGCTGACATAAGAGATCCCAGAAATGTTCCATACACACAAAAAGCTTATTTCTCAAAAATGTGCACACATTTGTTTACATCCCTGTTAGTGAGCATTTCATCCTTAGTCAACATAATCCATCCATCTGACAGGTGTGGCACATCACAAGCTGATTAAACAGCATGCTCATTACACAGGTGCACCTTGTGCGGGACAATAAAAGGCCACTAAAATGAGCAGTTTTGTCACAACACAATGCCACAGATGTCTCAAGTTTTAAGGGAGTGCGCAATTGGCATGCTGACTGCAGGAATGTCCACCATAGCTGTTGCCAGATAAGTACATGTTAATCTCTACCATAAGCCACCTCCAATGTAGTTTTAGAGAATTTGGTAGCGTGTCCAACTAGCTTCACAATCGCAGACCACGTGTAACCACGCCAGCCCAGGACCTCCACATCCGTCTTCTTCACCTGTGGGAGGGGCGGGTGCAGAGGAATATTTATGTCGGTAATATAGCTCTTTTGTGGGGAAAAACAAATTCTGATTTGCTGGGCCTGGCTCCCAAGTGGGTGGTCTATGCCCAACCATGGCAGGCCCCCTGCCCAGTCATGTGATATCCATAGATTAGGGCCTAATTTCCTGAACTGTAACTCAGCAAAATCTTTGAAATTGTTGCATGTTGCGTTTATATTTTTGTTATTACCGTGTAATCTCTCATCAATTTGGACACTATCTTGAAATAAATCAATACTGGGTGGCTAGACTGGCTACTGGCTACTGGAGCAGGTGGGAAGAGGTTCAGGTGAGGTTTAGTTAATTTAGATTTAAAAATAAATGAATCATTGCCTGCTTTTAAAGCAAACTTGACTACGCATATAATTCATTTGACATATTATCTAAATGTTTGAGGAGAGTAGTCATAAAATTCGATGGGGAACAAAACGAGTTCATGTAATGTCACGGTGGGGATTATATCAGGTTGAAAAAGATATTGCATAGCAATGAGATTTTGACAAAAATTCTCACAAGCGATTGGCACCTCATCCAGACAGATGGTGCCTAAATGTAGACTACAGTAGACTCGCAAGAAGGGAGAGTGAATATCTAAGCCGGCTAAGTTCTTCTTAGGAGACTCATCTGTGTCAACCATCAGCTGTACTAAGTCTATTGTATAATGTTTATAAATTAGGTGTCTTTGAAGTTAAATAGATTTAAAGGGGAGAGGTAAATAGAATCTAGGCCTAATTAATTGTAACCTACTTCAATTTATGCTACTGACCACTCACTGCCTTTCCCTGTTTTAAAAATATATATTTTTTAATCAAATGTAACATCATATGCATGCAACGTCAACCACCTTATCATTGAACAGTTTCATTCTAAAATCACTAGATGGCGACCGATACCTACATTTGGCCTACTTCGTTTTTGAACACGCAGAATGATCTCTGAGTAGCCTACTCCAGCTATACAATTTGAAACACTTGTTATATTTATTTTGTTCAGCTAATTTCACAGTCAATTATATGAGGATTGCCCATCTTAAATTTTACTTTACAGGAACAGGATCATAACTTAATTGATTGCTGGAACAGAGTCCAATTTCCTCTTCTCATGTAAAGGCATCAGGAGTTGTCTAACATGGACAGAGAATTAAGGTCAGGGAAGGAGATTAATGAGGACACGGTGCCTCATCATGGGGACACAGGACGTGTCTCCACAGAGGAAATGGAAAGTGGAGGAATTCCTCCCCTAGCAAAGAGGCCCAGGCCTGATGATGTCACAGGTGACAGCACGGGAGAGATTGAGGAGGACACCGGCGGTAAGGTGGCTGATGGGAAGGAGTCAGACCAGCCCCCTCGGGTTGAGGTGAACATTACCCCGGAGACAGGTTACGGCTGTGCCTGTCCCATTTGTGGCTTTGTGGCCAAAACTCCAACTGCCTTGAAGATTCACTCCAAGAGGAAGCACACCGGTCGAGGAAAGACCAGAGGTGTGAGCTCAGCTGAGGTACTTGTTGAAATAGATGGCTCCACAACCGGAGCAACAGCACCGACTTCGAATTACAACACAGGTGGAGACACTGAGGAGAAAGTGAGCAGCAGTGAGAGACAGCAGGATGCCACAGAGAGTCAGAGCCAGGGCACAGAGCCAGGGGTTTCTGAGGGGGAGGTGACTACAATAATAGCCCAAGAGGAAATTGCTGAGAAACAAGGGACAGGGAGAGATACTTTTGATATGAAGGTGACTACAATGGCTGCAGAAGAGGAGCAAGAAAAGACCCCCGGTAAGAAGATAGTAGGTAAACGGGGCCCCAAGCCCAAGACTATACATGCTTGCAGCTACTGTGGTCACGAGTTTAGGGACAAGCCAAGCCTAGATACACACATCAAGAGACGCCACACCAAAGAGATGAATTACTTCTGTGAATTCTGCTTGTACGCCTGTGTGGCAAAGTGCGACTACGAAAAGCACTGCCTTAGTAACAAGCACAACAAACGAGTCGCGGAAAGCAGGGAATCCTCTGGCCTCGCGTCACCCACGGACAAGAAGACGGCCGAACAGGCTCAAATCTTTGCCTCCACGACGACTCAGACCCGGGCGTCCAAGCGTGCGCTCGGTGCCAGGTTCCAGCTGCAGTGCGGGAGTTGCGAATTCAGGGTCAGCAACTCTGCTTTACTGGAGAGCCACGCGCGGCTAAAGCAGCATGGCGAGCATCGCTTCCTCTGTAACGTCTGCCACTACTACACCGCTACCTCCGAGTGGATGGACACGCACGTGTCCTCGGAGAGCCACCAGCGTGTGGCTGAGGAGAAAAACACAGGGTCCTCCTTTGAGGAGTGCGTTGAGAAGGTGAGCAGAGATTCGATCGGTGACGACATGCTGACAGATGACGTGGCAGTAGGGGTCACCGGACACGATGGAGAGCTGCAACCTGATGTTAATGAGGAAGCTGTTGAGGCTGCGAAAGTCGTGTTGGAGAACATGGAAGAGCACATGGACGAGAAAAGCCCCCCCAAGAGGAGGAGAGGCAGGCCAAAGGGGCCCGCTGCAACTACATGTGAATACTGTGGCCTTCTCGCCTCCAATAGTACCAATCTAAACGTGCATATTCGTCGTAAGCACAGCCGGCAGTACAGCTTCACCTGCAGGCTTTGTTCTTACAACTGTGTGACGAAAGGCGACATGGACCGCCACTGTGTCACAAAGAAGCACCTTAAACGTGTGGAGGATGCTAGTAGCGATGGCCAAGTGGACCTGGATACATCAGTGCAGGTCGTGAGTAAGGAGTCAGGCTCTCAGGCCAGCGAGGGTGAGGCTATACATCAGAATAGTCCAGTCAGAGGAGGGTCCAAAGGCGAGGAGGGGGCCACGGACAAAACAGGGGAGCTGTCACAAGACGGCGTCAAAGCACAAGTGAACAGCCCGAAAAAGAGCAAGTACGACTTGGTCAACTCCTGCAGCCATTGCAGCTTCGTAGCTCATTCGATTCCCTCCCTCGACCTCCACGTGAAGAGGAGACACACCCGGGACTTTGAGTTTGTGTGCCTGGCGTGCAGCTACTACGCGGTCACGCGTCGAGAGATGTCTCGCCACGCCGCCACGGACAAGCATAAGCAGAAGAGTGAGGTCTACCTAGAGAACCTGGAGAGCTTTGTGGTGGAAGACCTGGCACAGCCGGAGGAGGAGGCCATGGAGCTGGGGAACAGAGCTGACCCTGATGCTGACAACAATGCTCACTCTGAGGATCCCTCCCCCTCAGTGCCCCCTGACACAGACATAGACCAGCCCACAGGCACAACTACAGACCAGCCTAACATTATAGACACAGACCAACCCACAGATACAGACCAACCCACAGAGACAGAGCAGCCCAACAACACAGACACAGACCAGCCCCCTATCATCGATACAGATCAACCCACATACACAGATACAGACCAACCCACAGAGACAGAGCAGCCCAACAACACAGACACAGACCAGCCCCCTATCACTGATACAGAGCAACCCACAGACACGGCTACAGACCAACCCACAGACACGGCTACAGACCAGCCCACAGACACAGCTACAGACCAGCCCACAGACACAGCTACAGACCAGCCCACAGACACAGCTACAGACCAGCCCACAGACACAGCTACAGACCAGCCCACAGACACAGCTACAGACCAGCCCACAGACACAGCTACAGACCAGCCCACAGACCAGCCCACAGGCACAGCTACAGACCCGCCTACAGACACAGCTACAGACCAGCCCACAGACCAGCCCACAGACCAGCCCACAGACACAGGTACAGACCAGCCCATAGCTACAGACCCGCCCACAGACACAGCTACAGACCAGCCCACAGACACAGAGCATATTACCACTAACCCCACACAGACTTCTGACGTTTGGAGCAATGAGCATGCAGCCACAATAGTGGAAGTTAGTGGCACTGTTGTTGAGGAAAACACAGAGATCCAGGTGGCTGGTGAGGCGTCCGGTGGTGGCTCGGAACAAACCCGCAACGAAGCACCAGGTACGATGGAGCCTCAGGAAGCACCAGCAGAAATCACCATAACACCGCCTGAGGAAGGCCAGAAGGAAGGGGCCGAACCCGAGGCGGAACCAGAGCTATTCTGTTCAGATGACGACGTTGAGATGGCTGATGAGAAACCTGACATCTCTTCCCCAGAGAAACAGCTCACCAGGGCGCTGCCGTTCGACGCTTGCATCATACCTCTCAAGTCCTTGACTGAAGCCGAGCTGGCTTTGCATGAAGAACGCATGGCTCACTCTGTTGAGGGCCACTCTGGCCTGGCTGTAAGTGGCCTGGCCGGGGCGGGCAGTTTTCAGAAGATCAAAAGAACCAAACCTGTAGGGTCTTCAGGTCTGTCCAAGGGGTTAACTCCCAACCCCCGCATCCGCTGCGAGGACTGTGGCTTCGTGGCGGACGGCATGAGCGGCCTCAATGTGCACATCTCCATGAAGCACCCGTCCAAGGAGAAGCACTTCCACTGCATGCTGTGCGGCAAGTCCTTCTACACGGAGAGCAACCTGCACCAGCACCTGACCAGCGCCGCCCACCTGCGCAACGAGCAGGCCAGCATCGAGGAGCTTCCGGAGGGCGGCGCCACCTTCAAGTGCGTGAAGTGCACGGACCCGTTCGAGACAGAGCAAGAGCTGTTCGTGCACATCAAGGAGAAGCACGAGGAGCTGTTGCGCGAGGTCAACAAGTACGTCCTGGAGGACACGGAGCAGATCAACCGCGAGCGCGAGGAGAACCAGGGCAGCGTGTGCAAGCACTGCGGCAAGGTGTGCAAGAGCAGCAACTCCATGGCCTTCCTGGCTCACATCCGCACACATACAGGTATGTTGTCTCCCAAAACATTTATTTGAAAACCTTCACTGCTGTTGTTTTTTTTTGTGATACATACTTTTTAATTTAAAAAAAAGGGTTATTTTAAAGTCATTGATAGCTGCATCACTAATATTTATAGGTGTTATTATACAGTGTATACACCACTTAGAATTGGCCGGCGTTGTCAATCATTATGTGTTGGACATCAGGTTTTGAGATACTGTAGTCGAGCCTATATAGCGGTATCAGGGCCAGGCCGGGTATCAGAGGGGAGGCATGGTTCATGCAGTGGTGTGAGCTTAAGCCATGCATTGGAGGAAAGGAGAAGGCAAAGACTGAGCTGCCGGAGATGCTAATGGACCGCGGATTGGGATTCCCTGTGCACCGCCTGGTCAAAGACATGTGCGACTCATAATTGATGTGTCCATTACCAAGACTCGTTTGTAATTATAGTCAATAAGTCTCTGTAAATGTGTTAAAGCTTTGGCTAAAAGCATTGGAGACCCAAAGAGAGGTGGGCTAATAATGTAAAATAATCAATGCAGGCGTATTCAAAGCCCTTCATTTCCCTTGTGTGTGTGTGTGTGTGTGTGTGTAACTTGTGTGTGTATGTGTCAGCCTACATGGTGAGCTGATTATCCTCAATCCATTAAGATTTATCTTGTCATTTATAATGCAAATCAGGGTTCGGCTGGTCAGGTCTATGACTGGGGTATGTCTGGCGGGTTAAGAATAGAGGGCGCTCCATTACTCTTCCTTGACCATGTGTATTAATTGCTTTTAAAATCAGCTTAATGTAGGAATGAGAAGTGAGGGCACCATCAATAAATGCCCTTCTCTGCTTCCTCCGGTCCGTCCCCCTTTCAGCCCAAACTTTAATGGGACTTTAATTGGAGTACAGGCAGAGCTCTATGCTCGTTCTGGGTGTATTATGTGTCTGAGGTTGTGTGTGTGTGTGTGTGTGTGTGTGTATGTGTCTCTCTCTGTGTGTGTGGAGTGACTGACTAATGGCCGAGGAGGGTTAAGATGTGTGGACCGTCTCGGAGAGTTGACGGGGGAGTCAATGAGAGTGCTGCCACGATGCACTATGGTAGTCTGGTCATGTGGGTCAGAATGCTCAGATACTCAGGCTGCTGCTGCTTTCTCTAAGTGTGTGCCCTCACCCATCACTGAGACGACATGATGAGGCCTACTTCTCTTTGTGATGACCTCTCAACGTCTAATATGGGGGGAGAGTCGCCATCGTTTCACCATTGCAAACCGGTTCAGGTTGGCATATGGTCTGTTTGGCTGGAGTACGTCCTACGATTGATTTAATTCAGAAAAATAAAACAACACAAACAGAGCAACTAACTGTCTTTACTTTGGCATTACCCCTCATGCCTCTGTGGCTCAACAACTCACACATACGGTACAGTAAGACTGAAATTGAAATTCTGTTTGTTGTACAGTCGAGTAGTCTGAAAGGACAGGCGACATCGATGAGAGAGAGATTATGAGGCCAAATGATCAACATTTATCCTTTGTGTGATGTTTTGTTGAATCTGTAATATCCGTTTATGAGCCTACTACAGTGTTTCTTATTGCCGTGTAAACAAGGCCATTACTCTGGTTCCAGCTGAGGGAAAAGCGTTACTTAAGCAAATGAAAACAGTGACACTTTAAGAAGATGTGTTTATGAAAGTCAAGGGCACATATGGAGGTCTACTCTATATTTGAGTATTGTCGTTATTTTTTTAAAGTTGGCTTTTTCAATTGAATTATCTCCTTTATTTTGCTAATTTTCTTTGCCTATTTGTAGAATGCACCTATTTCTTAGCATTTTGACACCGTGTGCTAGTTATTATTATTATTGCTAAGTTCCCTCATTACATTGAGTTATTCTCTCGTTGTATGTGGTCATTTATCGTGTACACTTCTCCAGTGCTGTGGAACAGGACTGTGGGGTCCGCCAGTGTTTGGACTGGGAGCACGTCCAGATGGTTTTAATTAAACCAAGATTTTTATTTACTTGATTAATCAGTGAAATCAGGAGATGGTGGGAGGCTGCACACATTTTTGTCAATTTGTCCCCTGAAAAAAAAAAACACTTACATTTTGCCAATGAGGATGCAACTGGATTTGCATTTTGAGCTAAATTGGTCACTTTTTCAATTGATAGAGCTGTCTGACCTTCTGAGGCCTGGGGTGGGTTGAAGTAATGGGCACACACACATAATCACCACACACACTTGCCAAATATGCACACACACACTCTTTCTCTCTAACACACACACACACACACACACACACACACACACACACACACACACACACACAAAATTAGTTTCTGAAGGTGTAAACAAAACTAGTTACAGGAGCTTGGTTTGTATGTGTTGGTCTGGCTGTACGATGTCTGATCGGGCCTCTCTTGATAAAAAAACGTTATCCTGGGGTGGTAGACAGACATGGATATTATGTTCCCACAATATTTGATTAGAAAATTCAACACTGGAAAACAAATCGGTCCCTTTAAATATGTTTTAAAACGGGTTTGCCATTTTGCCGGGATTTTGGCAACGATGCCCTTTATCTACTCCCCCACAGTCAGGTGAACTCGTGGATACCATGTTTATGTCTCTGTGTCCAGTGTGAAGGAAGTTAGAGGTAGGTTTTGCAAGCTAATGCTAACTAGCGTTAATGCAATGACTGATAGTCTATGGGTATCTGCTAGCATTGCCAAAATCCTGAAGTATCCCTTGAACATTCTGAAAATGAGGCTAACAAGTAAGGCTTTGAGGGAGGAGAGGAGAGGAGAGGAGAGGAGAGGAGAGGAGAGGAGAGGAGAGGAGAGGAGAGGAGAGGAGAGGAGAGGAGAGGAGAGGAGAGGAGAGGAGAGGAGAGGAGAGGAGAGGAGAGGAGAGGAGAGGAGAGGAGAGGAGAGGAGAGGAGAGGAGAGGAGAGGAGAGAGAGAGAGAGAGAGAGAGAGAGAGAGCATTGCGGGTCATTACCCATCTCATCTGGAATGTGAGGGAGCCACATTGCCCCTATGTGGTTGGCAATGTTAATTTAACATGACACTGCATTGATGGTCAATTTCAGTTTCATGGAGGCTGTTTAAGTGGAGTGGTGGAGTATTAACATGGTGAGACGTGAGAAGGGAGGGATGCTACATCCATCTCCTCCTGCCATGTCTCATACTGGCCAGATACTCTCCCTCTGCGCCTGTCACTCGCTTCACCTCGGCTTGGGCGTGTGTTTGTTTTGGGGAGCGCATCATAGGGATGTGTATCGATGCTAAGGGAAGAGGCCCGTGTGTTAACGCCCCTCCCTCGCCTGTTTGCAGGCCTTGTTAGCACGCGTGTGCCTTTCCATCTTCGTTACCAGCTTAGAATTCAACGCGTCGTACTTCCAGCTCGCGGCAAGTGAACCGTGTATGAACAAATTAGTCATCTACACAAAGTGCTTCATCAAATCAGCGGCTGCCCCTGAAATAAATATTGCAATGAGTCTTGGGATATTCACTGGGAGAGCGGATTGCATAGCGGGTATATTATAGAAGGTTTCCAGTCAGATTAGTGTGTCATACTGGAGAACTGCTGCTTTAGACTGTCTGCATGGGACCTGGCCCTAGTCTGTCTGCATGGGACCTGGCCCTAGCCTGTCTGCATGGGACCTGGCCCTAGCCTGTCTGCATGGGACCTGGCCCTAGTCTGTCTGCATGGGACCTGGCCCTAGTCTGTCTGCATGGGACCTGGCCCCTAGTCTGTCTGCATGGGACCTGGCCCTAGTCTGTCTGCATGGGACCTGACCCTAGTCTGTCTGCATAGGACCTGGCCCCTAGTCTGTCTGCATGGGACCTGGCCCTAGTCTGTCTGCATGGGACCTGGCCCCTAGTCTGTCTGCATGGGACCTGGCCCCTAGTCTGTCTGCATGGGACCTGGCCACTAGTCTGTCTGAATGGGACCTGGCCCTAGTCTGTCTGCATGGGACCTGGCCCCTAGTCTGTCTGCATAGGACCTGGCCCTAGTCTATGCGGCACCATCGACATGAATGGCCCTTACTTGTAGTTGCATACACATCTTGTGTATATTCTACACAAAGAAATAAAGGCTGGGGTTCAATTCATTTAGGAAAAATAGCACTGTTGTTGCGTTCATGAGTTGACTTATTCTTAAATGTTCTAACTAGGCTAACTGAAACAGCATTGGACTATTATTTTGGGGCATATTTACAATGCTACAGTACTATTCCGCGGCATGCTGCAGCGCTTGTTTGATTGAACAGGCCTTCCCCAGTCAGTGTGTTCTATTAGCCTAGGGGGTGGTGTGGCCATCATGGGCGCTGACGATCCATAGCAGCCCCCTCACTCGCTCTGCTGCTCTTAAATGACAAATGGCGGGCAGAGACTGTGCCACTCTCTCAAACGCCACTGCCAGCCCACCCTCCCCATTTTATTAACGAGAATAATTAGAAGGATACCTCCCTGCAAAGCCAGGCAGGGTGATTAGCGCTTTTAATGATGGAACGTGGTAGTGAGTGCACACAAAATGGATTTACGTGTTCTGCCTGACCTTTGGTATCCAATTGACGCATCCAGAAGCAAAAGAAGGAAGAGTAGGGAAGAGAGAGATGGAGAGAGGAGGAGATTGAAGGAGAGAAAAGCCATGTACTCACTGTAGGAGCTTGTGTTTTTTTATACAGTACCAGTCAAAGGTTTGGACACACCTACTCATTCAAGGGTTTTTCTTTATTTGGACTATTTTCTACAATGTAGAATAATGTAGAAAACTATGAAATAACACACATGGAATCATACATGTTGTAACCCCAAAAATATTTTATATTTTACATTCTTCAAAGTGGCCACCCGTTGCCTTCATAACAGCTTTGCACCCTCTTGGCATTCTCTCAACCAGCTTATTTCATCGTTTTGATGTATGTCCTGGGCTCAGGGTGTCTGGTTGTTTTACAGTCGATCTTGGGCATTAAAATAGCACAGTAGCAGTGAAGAATGTTCCAAATTTCAACAACCTGACTAACAACAAGAATTCACCACGTCATCGTTCAGTCTCACCATCTCTGCAATTGTGCAAAGATCTTTCAGTTTGAATGTTATTAAAGAATGTGCCTCCATGTCGCCCCCCCCCCCCCCCTTATGGCTCTACTCTACCTTCACCCCTACATCTACAACCATTACTTTCTTTTTATTATTCTGTTTATAGTCATTTGTGTGTTTTTTCCCCCCAATAGATAAAGTAGGATCAATTGACTTCACTTATTGTTCTGCAGGATCGAAGCCATTCAAGTGCAAAATCTGCAACTTTGCCACCGCCCAGCTGGGTGACGCCAGGAACCACGTGAAGAGACATCTGGGCATGAGAGAGTACAAGTGCCACATCTGTGGGTGAGTACCACAGTCCGTGACTAGTCACTACCTTTTTAACTGGGGATGCCTGGGTTGGGTTCATTAAGTTCCAAACTGAAGAAAAAAGGTCAGAAACGGAATGAAACCGCAAGGTACTATCTGAACTTAAGACGAAACATTTGTTTTCTTTTTACGTTGCTACTGTCTTATTGGGTTTTTAAGTCATTTTTGCCATTTAGGCTGGATCACAAGAAAAAGATCCTCTTGCTCTGCAAACCATTATTTCCTTGTGATATGTTTCAATACAATCTGTCACGTCTCACCATAGTCAACATTTATAGCGCGACAGCGCAGGGCCTATAAACTCTAAGTAAAATGCTTCTGCGTCTCTTTCGTACTGCATTTAGGCCAAGCTCCGTTCAGTTGGTTTCATTCCCATGCTTGATCTTCCTACCATCCTACTGTGTTCACATGGACATGTAGGACTGTTTCTGTGTCATTTGGAAATGTACTAGATAGCAGGATCTTCAGCTTGTACCACGCTCTCTGCGCCTCTGTGATACATAGATGAGGGTGTGTAGTTATTTAATCTCCCTCAATGCTTCTGTGCAAACTGTTTATATGTCTTCCGTTTAGTTCGGCTGCTCCGTTTTCCTTCTGCCACAGTCGAGTGGAATGAAGGCGTTTAGTTCGGCTGCTCCGTTTTCCTTCTGCCACAGTCGAGTGGAATGAAGGCGTTTAGTTCGGCTGCTCCGTTTTCCTTCTGCCACAGTCGAGTGGAATGAAGGCGTTTAGTTCGGCTGCTCCGTTTTCCTTCTGCCACAGTCGAGTGGAATGAAGGCGTTTAGTTCGGCTGCTCCGTTTTCCTTCTGCCACAGTCGAGTGGAATGAAGGCGTTTAGTTCGGCTGCTCCGTTTTCCTTCTGCCACAGTCGAGTGGAATGCAGGCGTTTAGTTCGGCTGCTCCGTTTTCCTTCTGCCACAGTCGAGTGGAATGAAGGCGTTTAGTTCGGCTGCTCCGTTTTCCTTCTGCCACAGTCGAGTGGAATGAAGGCGTTTAGTTCGGCTGCTCCGTTTTCCTTCTGCCACAGTCGAGTGGAATGAAGGCGTTTAGTTCGGCTGCTCCGTTTTCCTTCTGCCACAGTCGAGTGGAATGAAAGCGTTTTTTAGTCGCCGCCGTTCACAAACGTTTTACAGAAGGGAAAACAGACTGTTGTTAAGCACAGCTACCTCTAATGAGGAAAAAGACTTGTGTTTCACAAGCCCTGCACACACACACACACACACACACACAAGTGCCCAAATGTGTGTGTGTGTGCACATATTCACTTGGTCAAAAACCCTAACACATTTATAGCACTTGGGGAAAAGGCTTTAGCTGTGTGTGAGACAGACAGACAGACAGACAGACAGAACGAACACAGTTCTCCAATGTGCCTGACTTCCTTTAAATGAGTCTACTAAATACAGCTTCTGGTTTCACAAATCATGCGGATGGAGGAGCTATCTCCCGCCTGAGCCAGACACTGGTGACAAATCGGCCGTGTGTGTGTGTGTGTGTGTGTGTATGTGCGCGCGCTCACTACTGACTGATCACCGGGGCAACTTTCCTCTTGACTAAAGAGCAGCAAACAAAGAACAGACCAGAAACACCCTCATTAAGGCCAAAGTAGACATACTCTCTCTTCCTAAAGTATCCAGATTAGATAATATAGGCCCACATATATGTGGCTAATCTGAATGCAGAGCTGTTGCTAATGGTTGTTCGTGTCTCAGTTAATGCAATTTCCCTTTTTCGGTTTGGGCTGACCTAGAAAGTGAGATTACAATGTAGGCTGGCCATTAGGCATTCTGTTGCACACACTGGGTGAGGTGATATTTAGCGAAACAAAACCCTCTTTATCTAATGAAATCGTTTCTCATTATTACGATTTATCATCTTGATTACAATAGCTGAAGTGTTAATTTAAGTTTCTGAAGTTTCTGGAACTACAAAATTGAAATTCATACGTTTAGCAAAATGTGGTGGTTTTTACACACAGAGATACAATTACTGGAATGTACCAAGCCCCTCAGACCATGGCAATTTGACTGGAACATTCATCAGTAGTTCTATTTCTATGGTTGTACATGACCTCCCTGCTTTGTGAGACAAGCCAATGTAACGTTAACCAGTAGTCTGTTCATTCATTTTCCATTGCTGTCACAGAGCGAGCTCATCCTGCTCTCGTTAGAATGTTGAGGAGCAGCAGCGTTGTTTAACTCGATCCAAACACGCGCTTGGTGTTTCTCCCTGCGCCAATCGATTGGCGCTCCCACCGGTGAGCTCCGTGGCTACGAATATTACCTGCTTTTGACACCGTGCGCTAACGATTGAGACGCCCCCAAATGGATGCGGTGCACCTCTGCTGTCCACCTCACTTTAGCTGAGCCGAGAGCCTCGGAGGGCTGCTCGTCTCCGCTGAGGACTCTGGGAAGTTGTTGATAGTTAAAGATCATATTGTTGTGGCATTTAATTAACAAATGCAAATCAAGGCCAGGACAGATAGGCACCTCTGACCCAGCGGCCAATCAAACGTGAGAAGGCTGTTCCGTATAGGTAGGCTGTGTTGTGTGTACACCATGCCTTTACACCCTCTCTCTCTCCCTTTTTTTTAGCTAACAGTTACTTGCTTTTCCGTTTCTGTTCCTTTTTCTTTTGTTGTGTCTTTCTTGTCCTTCAGAGACACGTCTCTTAGCTGATATCCTCTGCTTTTTACAGCAAGTACATTTTTTGGGGGTATATTTTTCTTAATTGTATATATATTTTTTTCTTTTTCTCCCAAATTCGTGATATCCAATTGGTAGTTAGTCTTGTCCCATCGCTGCATCTCTTGTACGGCCTCGGGAGAGGCAAAGGTCGAGAGCCGTGCGTCCTCCGAAACATGAACCTGCCAAGCCACACTGCTTCTTGACACAGCTCTCGCTTAACCCGGGAGTCAGCCGCACCAAAGTGTCAGAGGAAACACAGTACAACTGGCGACCAAAGTCAGCGTGCATGCGCCCGGCCCGCCACAAGGAGTCGCTAGAGCGCGATGGGACAAGGACATCCTGGCTGGCCAAACCCTGCCCTAATGCGGACGATCCTGGGCCAATTTTGCACCGCTTTATGGGTCTCCCGGTCAAGGCAGGTTGCGACACAGCCGGGATCGAACCCGGGTCTGTAGTGATGCCTCAAGCACTCCGATGCAGTGCCTTAGACCAATGCGCCACTCAGGAGGCCCCTGATGTATTTTTTAACTGTCTTTTTTGCCATTTATGAATGTGTTATGTATTTCTATGGCCTATAATGCATTTCTATGGGCCATAAGTAGTAAAGACCAAATAAAATATTTTCAACAAAATAAATTACATCTATTTTTTTGATAACTATAAAGGGGTCCTAAAATACAAAATCAAATAGCTAATTGATCCATGGTATGACCATCTTATAACAATTCCATATGTCAGCTCAGAACACCCCCCCCACCCCCCCCAAACGGCTTAGACTTTTAAGAATTAAAATACTGAATCTTGCAGCAATGACATCTCCTAACTGATTGATGTAGTCCTAAACTGGCCATAAAAACAACCTGCAAAAACAGCAGAAAAACACAAATTGCCCCCCCTAGCACATACAGTACGGCAAGATTCCTCATACTGTATTTAATTGGAAAAAAAAGAATTTTACACACAAGGCTGTTTCTTGTCTTTTCTATGTGTGTGGTGTGTGTCGGTCCACAGTGGGCCATTTAATGAGCACTCCCTTCCTCTCCTCCATCATGTTCTCTCCTCCCAAAAGGCCCTGGATTCAGCATTTCAGCATCCTTTACCCCCCCCCCCCCCCATGTCCCCACTGCTCTCGCCTCAACCTCTCCAAAGATGCCGTGGACGGGCAGTGCTGTTTGTAGGTGTTAAATTATGCATCAGGAGTCTAAACGCTGTGAAGCATTGGTTTAATATCTGGGGGCCAAGGCGTTGGAAGTATTAACAACATCCTGGATGGTCCTCCCATTGGACCTGGTTCTATCATATCATATCGGCCAGACGGCCACTATAGTTGGAACTACCCGTCTGTCTACTAGCTCTAGTTTAAACTTTAACGGTTTCTCTCTCCATCTCCCAGAAATGTTGTCCGTCTTTACGGTATCTGAGAGTCCCCCCCCCCTCTCCCTCCGTTGACTTAGTAGCCGAGTCCGGAGTGAGTATATTTAGTCATAATTTCATGTTGGCGTCATGTGATTTGAATGGAACAGGATAGGGTTGGCTCGTGTCAGGCTTTTGTGTCTCCCCGTCTGTGAGTGTGTCTCTGCTGGTCCCAGAATAGCCCCATCAGTTCAGTTCCGCCCTCCCCTCCCTTCCCCCGGCTCATCCGCTGTAGTATGCCTTAATGCCCAGGCCTGTACCAGTGTGTTTGCATGCATGCGTGTGTGTGTGCACGCGTGTGTGTGTGTGTGTGTGCGCGCGCGTGTGTGTGTGTGCACGCGCGTGTGTGTGTGTGCACGCGTGTGTGCGTGCGTGCGTGCGTGTGTGTGTGTGTGTGTGTGTGTGTGTGTGTGTGTGAGGCCCGGGCTTTGACAGGAGAGGAGCATCTTAGCGCTCTGCTTATCCAGAGAAAGCCGTCACTTAACTCAGCCCCTCCATTGTGTGTTCTCCACCACCACTCCCACCCCTCTTCTGCCCTGACGTGATACTCTTTAATCCTCAAACAGAATCAGTTTTTTTAACTCTGACTATTTTTCTGTGTTTCTTTTTCTCTCCCCCATTTTAACATTAATGGTCGTTGCAGATGAAGAAAGGGATCCCTCTGAGAGCGATTACAACGTCACTCTCCCGATCTCTCCGCCGCCCCCGAAATAATTGTACATCATCGCTTCATAATGTGTCAGAGGGGTGTTGGTGGCGTGCAATTAAAACCGGCGAATATAATACAGGAAATTACGGCCTGTCAGGTCGGTGAACAACACAGTCGGTATTTGAGTTACACTTAATCATCATGTGCATTAGCAACTTCGTCGGATTTCCACTCTGGTGTGAAGCGCTCTCTCTCTCTCTCTCTCACTGTTTAGGCTTTGGCTTGTGTCTGAAAGTACAACACCCAGGCTATAGCTCTGTTCTTATGTGAGGAGATGACATTTGAAAGCTCATTGCCTTAGTAAATGATATAGGCTCGTGTGAACGAAAAGGATCACCCATCCATGTGCAAGCGGAGCGAAATGGTATGCAAAAATACTGAATTCATTATCACATAACAGATGTAAACATTGAATATTTACTCCCAACAAGCCAGACACCACAAGCCGTGTTATGTTTGCATAATTCATTTGCAACCGTTAGAAAAAGTTCTAAATTAGCTTGTATCGTGATTGAATAGACATTTTTCCTCGCCTATACTCAACTCCGGATTTTTTTGTGTGCTTTTTAGGTCATGTTGTCCTGTGTATATGAAAAACAACTAATTGCCCCCCCCCCCAACATCAGAAACACACATGGCGTTTATCCACATTAAAAGAAGTATCAATGTTTGCTGTTTTGGTACCCATCTTCACTGTCACGTCAGTTAGCGTGCACGATCCTTATCGACCAAAACAAACACATTTGGCTTTGATTCGCTTAACTTTATTTAGTGCGGCATTAACGGAAAATGAAATAAGTAACGCGAAAGGTCATTTGGAAAAGAATGCAGAAAGGCTGGTCTGGAAAGGTTAAGTATGTGACAGAGCTGTTTGGATGATAACGAGGAGGGGTGCGTCTGCTTGGAGAGCTCAGGGTTATGTTTCTGACTTCTTGTGTGCGCCGCGATCGCTCTTTATGACCGGGACAGGTTTACAGCCCGTTAGCCCGCCATAACACGATAAAGCACCCCCATAATAGATTGGATGTGTTTAGTAGCCTTGGGCTCATGTTGGTAAAATTAATGTTTTCCCAGAAGAAACACACACACACACACACACACACACACACACAGTATCTATAATAGGTGTATGCAATATGTAACACAGTTTGCACATATTTCACAGTCAGTTTGCGTTAGATTTGACAGTATATTCCACTGACCTATATGCTGGTATAAGGCATGCAGCTATTGAGGAGATATTCAATCAGAGCCATCATAATTTAATGAGCTGGGACCGTCCTAGACCTGTTAATCAAAACGAAGCAATGTTACTCTTAGTAATGCGACCCCAAACCTCTTTTCCAATACCAGATTACAAATGACACTTTGTGACAACTTTAGGGGGAAAGTGTTGTGTCGGTCTCATATTTGTGAGTATGTTTTTGTATTGGCTGAATGGGCCCAACTGAGCATCTCTTTTGTATCTAGCATACGTACGCTCTCTTTCTGAACTCATCCACCCTTTAAGGCCTACCTCTTAATAAGATCCTCAGACAGTTAACGGTCAGGCTCTTTAGTGGCTTCGAAATGGGGGCTGAGGGGCTTTATAATCAAAACATTCCCCTTTTAATCAAACGAAAACAATCAAACAAAGCCGGACGCCATAAACGGCAGGATCAGTGTTTTAGCTAAAGCAGCTAACTCAGCACATACACTCTGGAGGGCTGGTTTGCTCATCACATCAGCAAAAGAGGCTGCATTGTCACCGGCTGAGTATGGATGGGTCTGTTGGAGTCAATTGGCTTTGCTACACCGTACCCTGTTGTGCAACGAAAACCCGCGTAGAAAGCTGTAATGGGTTATGATTATGATAGAGATTTATGGAAGGGGGTTGTCTGATGGCAGCCTTGTTGTGTGGTTAAGGGCAACATTCTCCACCCTGAAATGGCTTTATTGGTTCACATAGACATTTTGGAAAAGTCCGTTCAAGATATCCTTTAAGTATCCGGACAATCCGTGATTGGCATTCTCTTCTGGCCTTCGCTCTGAGTGAAAGGGAGAGCTTGGCTAGTTTCCAAAGGCTCAATGTCCTTGTGAGTATGTCCCCCCCCCCCCCCCCTGCTTGGTGCCTGTCTGGCACACGTCACTCCCAATCACGACACACAGGGACCTCCGTCTGTCTCACCAGACGAAACGAGTGGACCTGATGTCTCGAGGTAGTTTTATACACAACAAAACAGCTCCTATAGGGATGTCTGGGGTGAGAATGGTGAGAAAAGAGAGTGAGAGGGAGGAAGATGAAGAGGGTGGAGAGCGAGAGAGATGGAGGAAGATAGGGAGAGAAAGTATTGCATTGCTCTCTTTGTGTGTTTGTATAAGGGGATAGTAAATGGCACACAATAACACATGCCCTTAGGTATTATGGGGATGTCTGTAAGTTGAACGAAACCCGTGTTGAATTGTGACTATCAAAGATTTACATGCAGTTAATGCATAGGAAGAACAACAATCTCTGCTGTGGCTCAGAAACAAATCTCCTAGTTTAAAAAGAAGAAATTCCTTTTTCCGAGAGATAAAATCCAAGCGATTGATTCCATCGAGCTAATCCTGTCATAGGTAGATTTAGGAGTTGCGCACCAATGGGGGGGGGGGGGGGGGGGGGGGGGGGGGGGGGGTTTAATGAGTGATTAACCACAGCAATTAAAAGATGAAGAGGAGGGTGAGAGAGAGAGAGTAGAGAACAGAGAGAAAAAAGTGTATAATTAAAATATCCGTCCCTCTCTTTGTCAAAAGTGTGTGTGCCATCCACTGTGCACTTATTAAAAGCCGGGAGAGGAAGGAGAGAACAGTGCTTAATTCCAGCACTCCTGAAGTGTCTGGTAATATGCCCGCGGATGGAAGCGGAGGAAGGCTGTAACTCATGTTTAAGTGTGCGGCCGTGTCATTGCAGGTTCACGTTCATGCATTTCTGTGTTGACACCCATTGGGGCAGCGGATATTTGGCAGTCAGGAGTAATTTAACTTAATTAATGGGATGCATATTTGATAGAGGAATAAAATTTCCCGGCTCAGCAAAGTGGAAAAGGGGAAAGATTTAGTGGGAGTTAAAGGTGGAGGGGAGAGTAATTTGTGCATTCAGTTATCGCTGCTTGAGAGACGGAGAGACGGGGAGTGGGAGTGAAAGTGAAAGAGAGAGAGAGAGATCAAGAGAGGGCGGTAGGAGTGAAGGGAAAGAGGGCAAGAAGGATATTGGTTGATAAAGATAGAGGGAGTGAGAGTCGGTAGGAGGGAGGGCAGAAGGAGAGAGAGAGGAAGGGAGGATGAGCAGAAGTGTGAGAGATGGTTGGCGCTGTGTGGGTTGACACAAAGCTGAGTTGAAGTGTAGAGGGGAATGGGATGTCCCTCCATTGAGCGGGCAATCAGAGTGACAGTGTTTGAGTTAATTGATATCCGGAGTGAGCCCCCCTCTCAGTACAAACAGGCACATGGTTTGCAAACTTGTGTCGGAGCTGCCGGCTGCTGAGGGCCTTTTAAATATGCATGAGGGGGCTTTTAAAAGTGGGTTCAGCGATGCTGGAGAGAGGTTGGTCCCCCCACCATGCGCACACACACATGTATACACACACACAACGTGGTGCCACCAGGCGAACCCGTGGCCCAGTGGAACTCTTGTCATGCTGCTCTTAATCTCCCCTGGCTCTTTTTAATTGACTTCCTGTAGGTATAGATTATTTCATGGTGTGTTCACTGTGGAGATGTTTGATACCATCCGGTTGACTGGCATCTGGGATGCTGTTAGCTGGCTAGAGATGAGCCACCCATTCGTCGCCTATCTCTTACTCCCCTCCCTATCTCTCTCTCTCCTTCTCACTTTCTCCCTATCTTTATCTCTCACTTTCTCTCTCCCTCTCTCTCTCTCTCTCTCTCTCTCTCCATCAATCTCTCTCCTTTTCTCTCCCTCTCTCTCTCCCTCTCTCCCTCCGTCTCTCCCTCCCTCTGTGACGGGCCAGACTTATTAAAATGGGTGAGAGGCAAAATGCAATCACTCTTTGCCATCATCATAATTGAGCTGATATACCTGCTCTGTGGTGGCCCTACCCTGACAGGAGAGAGGAGTGGATGGGACGTGTGTGTGTGTGTGTGGGGGGGGGGGGCTCAGTTTGTTGTCTGTGAGGAGAGACCGACGTTCGGTGAGCCTGTCGTTATCGTAAGCCGGTCTGGTGCGTTGTTGACTAGCCATCCAATAGTTCCCCACTGGGTACAAACTTGTTGAATCGTTGTTTTTACGTCATTTCAACGGAAAAAATTTATGTGATGACGTTGAATCAACATGGAAAACTGATTGGATTTGCAACAAGTCATCAATGTAAAGGAATTTTTTATATTTTTTTTACCTAAATCCAATGACTTGGATCAAATGTATGTTGATTTCACATTGAATTCATGTTATTGACAACTTCATCAAATATAAATCAAAACTAGATGTTGAACTGACGTCTTCGCCCAGTGGGTTACGTGTCCTGACTTGAGGACCTTGCATGAATTTCACTCCAAAGTCAGAGTTATGCATGCTATTCTCAAGTTAGGATTCGGCTGGTATTGCTTAGGTGAGTGTGTGAGGGGAGTTCCTTACTGATCAGTGACCGTAATTCATCAGTCAAGTACAAGGGAGGAGCGAAAACCCGCAGACACTTGGCCCTCCGCGGAATGAGTTTGACACATGTGCTTTAGGTCATATTTTACCTTCAAGAAATCCAGCCGATCCTCAGTTTTGTTTGGCGATATCCACCATTTTCTTTGTAAAAGGTGTTAATATTCAATAATGATTCATATTGGAAATGATATTACACGCCAGCTCAAACAACCAATCAGCCAGGCCAGCCGCGATACAAGTCAGGATTGGACTTGTATCTGAGGCCGTCGGGAGATGACATGGAAACCGGGCCACTAGGGGCAACAGTGAGCGCTGTTGCCTTCAAGTAGGTTTCGGGTGTGGATGGGGATGGTGGAGGTGGTTGTGGATGAGGATGGTGGAGGTGGTTGTGGATGAGGATGGTGGATGGGGATAAGCATTTGCCACTGATTCCGACGGTTGCAAGTTCAAATCCAGTAATATACAGTGCCTTGCGAAAGTATTCGGCCCCCTTGAACTTTGCGACCTTTTGCCACATTTCAGGCTTCAAACATAAAGATATAAAACTGTATTTTTTTGTGAAGAATCAACAACAAGTGGGACACAATCATGAAGTGGAACGACATTTATTGGATATTTCAAACTTTTTTAACAAATCAAAAACTGAAAAATTGAGCGTGCAAAATTATTCAGCCCCTTTACTTTCAGTGCAGCAAACTCTCTCCAGAAGTTCAGTGAGGATCTCTGAATGATCCAATGTTGACCTAATGACTAATGATGATAAATACAATCCACCTGTGTGTAATCAAGTCTCCGTATAAATGCACCTCCACTGTGATAGTCTCAGAGGTCCGTTAAAAGCGCAGAGAGCATCATGAAGAACAAGGAACACACCAGGCAGGTCCGAGATAGTGTTGTGAAGAAGTTTAATGCCGGATTTGGATACAAAAAGATTTCCCAAGCTTTAAACATCCCAAGGAGCACTGTGCAAGCGATAATATTGAAATGGAAGGAGTTTCAGACCACTGCAAATCTACCAAGTCCCTCTAAACTTTCAGCTCATACAAGGAGAAGACTGATCAGAGATGCAGCCAAGAGGCCCATGATCACTCTGGATGAACTGCAGAGATCTACAGCTGAGGTGGGAGACTCTGTCCATAGGACAACAATCAGTCGTATATTGCACAAATCTGGCCTTTATGGAAGAGTGGCAAGAAGAAAGCCATTTCTTAAAGATATCCATAAAAAGTGTTGTTTAAAGTTTGCCACAAGCCACCTGGGAGACAAACCAAACATGTGGAAGAAGGTGCTCTGGTCAGATGAAACCAAAATTGAACTTTTTGGCAACAATGCAAAACGTTATGTTTGGCGTAAAAGCAACACAGCTCATCACCCTGAACACACCATCCCCACTGTCAAACATGGTGGTGGCAGCATCATGGTTTGGGCATGCTTTTCTTCAGCAGGGACAGGGAAGATGGTTAAAATTGATGGGAAGATGGATGGAGCCAAATACAGGGCCATTCTGGAAGAAAACCTGATGGAGTCTGCAAAAGACCTGAGACTGGGACGGAGATTTGTCTTCCAACAAGACAATGATCCAAAACATTAAGCAAAATCTACAATGGAATGGTTCAAAAATAAACATATCCAGGTTAGAATGGCCAAGTCAAAGTCCAGACCTGAATCCAATCGAGAATCTGTGGAAAGAACTGAAAACTGCTGTTCACAAATGCTCTCCATCCAACCTCACTGAGCTCGAGCTGTTTTGCAAGGAGGAATGGGAAAAAATGTCAGTCTCTCGATGTGCAAAAGTGATAGAGACATACCCCAAGCGACTTACAGCTGTAATCGCAGCAAAAGGTGGCGCTACAAAGTATTAACTTAAGGGGGCTGAATAATTTTGCACGCCCAATTTTTCAGTTTTTGATTTGTTAAAAAAGTATCCAATAAATGTCGTTCCACATCATTATTGTGTCCCACTTGTTGTTGTTTCTTCACAAAAAAATACAGTTTTATATATTTTTGTTTGAAGCCTGAAATGTGGCAAAAGGTCACAAAGTTCAAGGGGGCCGAATACTTTCGCAAGGCACTGTATATATTTTTTGCCTTTTTGAATATTTTTGTTTTAAGCCTATCCCAAACCTTAACCCAACCTTAACCATTCAGAGTTAATGCCTAACCTTAAAAATTCAAAGTAAATGGCTAAACTTAAACCTAAACACTTTGAAATTCAACGTTTTGAACAACTTTGATATTTGACGTTTGAGAAAAACAGATTAACGTCTCATTCTGACCTGAGGCTGTGAGAGCTGGTAGACGACACAACCATCTTAGCCCAGTGCTTTCCATTGCCCACTTAATTGATTCATTAAAGTTGTAGATTTATTGTATTTCTACTGTACCTACAGTAAATGATTGAAAGTCAACCGTAAACACAATCAGTAGACAGCGTGGCCCTCGAGGCTCGTATCCTTGCTCCTCTCCTTATGGCGATTCCTTATCCAACTCTGACAGCAAAAATATTCCGCCATAAAACCTGGCAACACTGCCTGACATAGAAAGCCCTCCGTCTCTCCCACCGCCCAGCTCTCCTTTAGCTCTCTCAACACACCCTCGGACCCTGAAATCACCGGGCCTCCCTGCCAGCCTCGGCTCCCTGGATGGGTATATACGGCCCCCCCAGGTAGCCCCACAGCCTCCATCTTTTAAATACGAGGAAGTAATGGCGGGTGAGTGATGTTGCTCGTGTCCTTGACTGGGATCCTCTGTGAGCTATAGCTACAGCTCACTCGCTCCAGGTCCCACAGGAGACCTAAAATACCCCCAGAAAAACTCCTCCAAGGCTTGTAGATGTGGATGCAGCAGTGCGATGTCTGTTTTTGTACCGCGCGTGTGTGTGCGTGTGTGTGCGTGTGCGTGTATGTATGTGTGTGTGTGGGTGGGTGTATTTGTATAGTCTGTGCTTGTATGCCTGCGTGTGCGATGTGTGTACTCAGTGCACACTCGTATGCGCATCGCTAATATCTCACACACATTGTTTTCCTACATGTCTGTGTGTGTTTTTGTATGTTTTGCGATAAAGGCATAATCTAGTCCTATACGTGCACTTGCCTGCCTGTTGTCCGGCTGTATCCCCTCTAGCCTGAGGGCTGATGTGGGAGTTTAGCGGGTTGGAAGACCCTGGTCACTGAGAGGTTACAACAGGCTCTGTCTACGGCTCCTTCTAAAATCTCCCCATCATCACAACTGCCATCAGATTGCCCCTCGGCTCCTCACAAGGGGCGAGAGGGCTAAATTTGGGACATGGGGAAGTGTCAAGGCTGTGAGGGTGCTGGTCAGCGACAGTGGCCGAGATGCACGTTCCCCCTCGGACATCCACAAGTGTCGGACCTGGTTGGCTTCTCGTAGGGGAGAGGCAGACACGGGTCAGAGGGAGGTGGCGCATTCTACCAGAGTTCCCGCCACAGCGAGAGTCTGCCATAATGTCTTCCTCTTTCCCTGCCACGTTAACCCTTACCAAGCGGGTTGCGTGCTGAACCCTGCAGCCGTCCGTGAAAACGCTGACACATCGATTACCAGAGCAGGAACACAGCAGCACGGGGTTGGCGACCAGGGGGGGGGGTCACGCTCTCTGTGAAGAACCATTTATTTATTAATTCAGTTTATCCAGTCAACTAACAGAGGTCGGTGTTACAGTGAAGCACTAATAATTATTTGTCTCATACGGTTGCGTTCCAAGTCAAGTTTCACGTGGCCAAACTCCCTCCTTTCACCAGCCCCCGATATTTATTTTCACTGTGATGATAAAAGACAGCATGTACAAATGCTAAAAATAATAATCTTTGAGAGTTTTATGTTCTCAAGTATCCTTTTCTTGGGAGTCAGTAGGACAGAGAAGCTGTAGATGAGTTGTTTTCAGTCTGTAATGGACAGTAGATGGCGCCATTTCACTTCTTAGAACGTCAAGAGAGCCTCTAATGTTATGTCTGAGTTGTGCTAAATGCATAATCTGTGATACATGTAGGTCTTAAGGTACACATGTAATGCATCCTCTATAAGTTAAAGAGGTAGCCTGTGCGTATCGGCTTAATTTTGCTTAATTTTATGAATACTAAAATATCTATATTTGTTCCGTTTTTGCATTCAATTGAAGTAAAATAGATGTACAATGTAACAGTATAATTAGTATAAGTGTACAGTTGAATGGTTTACGTGCAATTTTATTTCTGTATATATTTTCACCATAATTATGATACCGTTTTATACCGCGCCCACATGAAAATGTCAAAATGCTTTCATACACAATTGAATTCAGCAAAAAAAACATCATCAACCAAGATAATGAAATGCAAAAACATAAAAAATGCATTAAAAAACACACATTAATACTTAACAAGGGGCCTACTTTCAATATGGTACATTTTTTCATGGACTCAATCCCTGGACTTTGTCTGATACTCTGATACAGAAGTGAGTGTAGTTAGAGAGAGCGGGAGAGAGGCTGGGCACAGGCAGGCAGTGGTATCTGTCTCAGTCTGGGTGTCCCTCCTCGTACTGCTTTAACTAGGACAGGCTCCTCTACGCTGGCGGACCTCAGGGGCCGATCAGCAGGTCTCAGGAGAGCCCCCCCCCCCCCACTAGACTATCGCGCCGGGCTGTCATGAGGGGGCTGACGTTGGGTGGGTGGCGGGGGTGCATGGTGGTTGAGGGGTGTGGTGGGAGGCGACGTACCGAGAGGGCAATTACAGCAAGGACAAAGACTACACAGTGATAAGTCCCCACAGCGGCACCCTAATGTAGAGAGCAGGTTAGCCAACTACAAGGAGTGGGGAAATGAGCATTGGTCAATTTTGTGTGTGTGCGTGTATGTGTAACCATCCTGGGGATAATTTTTCTGAGGTGGTTTTGCTACCACTCCGGCCTACCTCACTGACTGTTGCCTCCTTAACCTGATCTATGCCCTATAATACAGGAAAGCCACACATTGTCGGTGTTAAACTCAAACCCTGCTCATCATTAGGGACTCATTTCACCATGACCGGAGCCAGAAAAAAATCTTAATCAAAGAAAATACATTAAAATACATTAATACATTAAAATAGATACAATGAATTACATTTGCCAATATATATGGCTCATTGTTGCACCTTAAAATACATGCATTTTATGTGTGAACACACTTAATTAACAAGGATTTTATATTGATCACTCACTTAACATCTAACAAGTCCCGTTTGCATGTTTCTGATCTAAATTATAAGTGTAACATATTGCACATACTGGCTCATAAAAAAAAAATCATGTTTTTGAATGTCGTGAACGAATCAGTGGAAGAAAGTGAAGTGAATCGTTTTCAGAGAGAGGCATTGCATACTCTTCTCCATTTCTTGGTCACTTTGCATTTCCAGCCTGTTTCTGATTATGTTCAGAGTCCGTTATCAGGGCAACAGATCCCAGATGCAGTAGAGAGAGATGCACTTGATACTGCTGTGTTTGCACACACACACGTCTGTGATCAGATAAGCGAGCTGCTGGTACAGTGCTTATTCAAATCATTGCATGTTCAGAGTGAATAGGACCAGGTAAAGGCAATAAGATACGATGCGATAACCTTTCTGGGAGAGGAGAGGAGAATAGTTTACAATCTGATTCAGTGGGATTCACAGTGGATGCATTGTGCAGTACATGAACAGATTTAACAGCCTCTAACAGATTCAGATTTCTAAAGAGAAAAAAACCGTTTTGCTGAGAATTGCCACATTGACCATCACCCACAGGGGTGATGTCATGTTTTAGATGGTTGGTATTGTTTGTTTACCTGTATGGCGTCACCGTCTTTGCTTTGTTAAATTGATTATTCCTTACCATCCATGTTAACCGGGGTTGGCTGGCCACTCCTTTCTCTCTTGTTGTGTGTGTGTGTGTGTGTGTGTGTGTGTGTGTGTGTGTGTGTGTGTGTGTGTGTGTGTGTGTGTGTGTGTGTGTGTGTGTGTGTGTGTGTGTGTGTGTGTGTGTGTGTGTGTGTGTGTGTGTGTGTGTGTGTGTGTGTGAGAGAGCGAAAGAGTGTGTGTGTGTGTGCATGCATATGTGTGTGTGAGTTTGCGTGTGGGCATGCATGTTAGCCTTCGTCAGTATCACAACTGAAAGTACACCTTAATACTGTAGCTAGGGTATTTTATCCGTAATTGTTTGGCCATTTAGTTTTGTTAATGAATTTTTCCATGATGAAAATATGCATGATTTTTTTGAAATATTTGGAAGTGTGAGCATGGAGAGCTGGAGAGAGTAGTAGGCCAGCATTCTCAGGGGCAGAGGGGGTTGAAACATATGTTGCGTGCACTCAGTTGCAAGGCTCAGTAGTGATAGTTAAACATTAGGGTGAAGTGTACCCTCTAAGGGGCTGTGTGTTAATGTGTTGGGCTTGTTTTAAACTCAGCCACTGCGGTCCTCACCAGTTAAAACACGAATGCCCTATGTATAACACAGGGTCAAATGGTGATGAATGGCACACATATTGTGGATCGATTATTATAATAATACTACTAATGATGATGATAATAATTAATAATAATAATAATACAAAATAGTGTTGGTGCAGTTTATGTTAATTTGTTTACCCATGCATTTTAATAACATGGTAATATTTATGCTGGCAGTATTAAATGTCAAATTATTGTAATTGGTTTAACAAGTTAACTTCTTAACAAATAAGGCTGTTTTGTCTTAGGGGTATAAATACATAACTAGATGTACATAATGAATGTAAATATGTGGTTATACACAAGACATCTTGACTATAAGAACGATGTGATATAGACATCCAGAAAGATACCATATATTTGTATTTTAATTTTAAAGGAATCGCTATATATGCATATTGAAAATGCCAATTAATACTGATATATTCAAATTGTATCATCTATATACTGTATCATTTGGAGATGTATATTTATTCAATATCCTTTAATTAATGCAGAGGAGAGGAGCAATATGATATGTTGTTAATTCTATTGATAGCCTGTTTGCAAAACTATCTGACACATCATAAATCTGCTATGTATAGTAGGCAATTGCAGTCTTTAGATAAATTATCTCTTCATTTATTTTTACGTCGACTGTCACAGTATGCAGCCTACCAACTGAAAATATAATCAAATATACCCCCCTTTGCAACCATACGCGACAAATCTAATATATTAGTCACCCGCGTTTGTACATGAGTGAGCAATTATTCTAAAAAGTTTCCGCCGCGTGCAAGTGTGACAAAGGGAATATGCGCGAGGACCCTCTCAGGCTGCGCGAGGACCGTGGACACGTTTGACGGCTGCTTCGAGGCGCTGATAGGCCAAACGGTGGCGGGAATCCGCCATTTTTAATCATCTGGATCATGATGGTTTTTATAAGAGCACACAGCGACCATGACAACTCTAATAATCAGACGAGACGGATAAAGTTTTATTTTACCGGCAAAACAGAGGGGGAAGGAGTCCTTGTTTTTTTGAGCAGGGAGATGAATTTCAGGAATCCGAGATTGGATTTGTCGTGAAAGAATGTCAGCATTAATCAAGGGTTTTTGGGGACAAGGTCACGTGGGTCCTTTCTGCAACAGACCATCCCTCGTCACCCAACCGGTCTGTTTGCGGGTTTCTAGACTGACAAATACGAGAAGTTCTAAGTTGTCTTCATGCACATACGGTAACCGACTAGGCCTATATGTTTGTCTCATCAATGTCTGAGACCTCACTGCAATTAAAAAAAAAAAAATGTTGCCTTTTTCAGGATAATCCTGGTTTGAAAAAATAAAAGAGAATGATGCTTTGAGGATATAATTAAAGATATCGTTCAAAGAACAACTTTTTGCATATTTGAATTATTACTGTCATTAAAACCACACAAAATATGGAAATATGATTGCCGGAAGCACATAAATCAATGATCAGCAAGGCCTCAGAGCCCAATAAATATGGGGAGTTAAATACTTTAAAATGCAAATCACGTCTCAAAATTTGCATATGGGTGAATTTAAAGGAAGTGTGCTTCCCAAGACCCTCTGAGGTAGAACGGGGTTGGTGGGAAATCAGGCAGTTATTTTAATTTGAAAGACTCATCCCTGGTCAAGTAGGATTGTTCTAAATGATCACTAGACGAAGTGGGTTGACAGACACGGCTGCATCCGCTTTTGTGGATCCAGAAAGTGCCTTAAGTGATCTGAATAATTAGCAGTTAATTATTCTTCATCCATCTAAATCCGAAAAGGACAGATTATGGGGACAGAATTTATAATTTTTAGCCTGGCGTCCTGTCTTGTTCTAATGTGGTAAACTAAAGTGACTGTGAATAATACCTAGTGACCTTACAGTAATTACGCTTCGCCTAGCAATTTGGTTGCAGTTGCTAATTGAGGGTATTGATTCAGGGAGATTCATATTAAAAATACATATGTTTTATGGCTGGAATTTTTCTCCCATGTCTTTAATGTATTATTCATTATTATTATTATTTTTTTCTTTTTTACAATAATTAGCACACAGGATATGCAACACCAGAGGGTGAAGTGGTTTCTTTGTCCTATCCCTCTGTTGCAGGCAGGTACATTTGGCCAAACTTTGTGCTGAATCTCAAATATGGTTTGTTGTTGTGGTATCTGCTGTATGTAGGAAGAACATCAGCTTTTTCCACCCAAGTTTACATCGAATGCTTCAACATTGTATGAGAGTCTCAAGGCAGATAAAGATGGTACATCCTTTATCATAAAGTTATTGTAAGATGAGGATGATAATAGTAGTACTTGTAGATCAATTGATCAGATATATAAATCTAATTGAACCGTATTTAATATGCAAGAGGGCTAATAGAAGTTTCCGTATCATATACACGTGTTTCTATCCACAGGGGCAGCGACCGGTCCAGAAACATAAAAACCCCAGGGCTGTTTTCCCTAGGCCATTTAAAGACACACAGACACCAGTGGATCAATGGACATGATGTCTCTTTGTGCATTAACACACGGCTTAGTGTTATGTTAAGAACCTGCCGAGGACCACCTCCTTGGTTAAAGGATTTCATTTTTAAAAAATCTATAGAGTCTGATCTGTGTCCGTGCTCGGTGTGTGTGTGTGTGGGGGGGGGGGGTCTGTCACTGTGTGTTTGTTGGTGTCAGTGCCCTTCTTGTGGCGCCGCCAGGTATTGACCAGCAGAGAGGATGAAGTGGCTTACTCTGCTTTTGTATTTTTAGAATTTCTGTAACAGAGATACACTGACAGCTTGCAGTTGCGTTGCGTTGCGTTGCGTTGCGTACTGCACCGTATATCCCTGATTGAAACGGACAGTGCTTGTTGTTGTCCTGCCTCGAATATGCAAACCCGATTTATCTTTTATTCCCAGTTTAACTTCACGCGTTGCTCAAGAGGACGCTTACTCCGAGAAATCCCTTGTTTTATAAGATAATGTGACTGTTCACTGATCTGATCTAGGCTCAGTTGAAAAGACACGGCTTAAGCTCTTTGCATGAGTTTTCCCTTTACATGTTTTGACGGAGTCCGACTCCTCTATTTTATTACTGTCAGGCCGATTAGCTCGTAGTGGAATGCCAGGCTTGGCCCTACCCCCTCCGCAATGGACAGAGCCTGGTTGTGGGCATGTATGTGTGATTGTGTTAAACATACCAGCACTCAATTAGACGTACCAGTTGTTGATGGGCCTCTCTGTTCTCTATGTTAAAGCCTGCTTGGACGCTTCAGCGCAAATCCACGGTGAAGGACTCAATGGCTGCCGTGTAATCCCATTTGCTGTTCAGCTAATGGCATAGGGCTGCACTGGGAGAGAACCCTCCTTAGAGCGAAAAAGGCTTCATTCGGGTTTGATTCAGACTGACCAGTTAGTCTGACCGCTTACACAGCACATATGCATACTGTATGTGATGTCCTATGAAGGACAGAGGCGCACACACACATTGGCCGGAGTGGCCACACACGGACTCGTTGAGCACTGTACGTTCAATCACCGAGCGTATCAGTGTGGGATATAGGGGTGCTTTGTCTAGGGAAACTTTTGACCATGTCACATGAAAAAGGAAATATTTTCTTTGGGATAAAAATGTCTAATAAATTTTCGATGAGTCAGGAAAAGCAATTTGGGAGTGAAAATGAGGTCACTTAGAACAGACCTCGCATTCTTGTCACCCACTCCAGCACACGTTTCCCCACAGTGAATGAAGTACAAAGGAGAGAGAGAGAGACCCATTTCAGACAGGATACGTGGTATATTACCTGTAAAAAAATATATATATACGGCAATGTTTATATGAGCCCCTTTTCAGACAGCTGCTTATTTACCACTTTCCGGCAGGTATACCCCTTTTATACATACCAGTGTGTGGGGGCTTGGAGGTGCTGTTAAACCATTGGGGCTGTTTGCATTTCAAATGAGGGATGTGTTTAACAATCGTAGCAGAAAACCATTCACACAGACCTGATACCTGTATTTTGGTTACGGGGTCTGTGAAGATGAAAATGTCTTTGGGTGTTTTTTTGTGTTTGTTTTTTTACCACCTACCCCTTTCAGATTTACAACAAAGCAGGCAAAAAGAAGCAAGCATGGTACATTTGTGGGATTTTGGTCTGTGTATGAAAGGGATAAGAGACCAAGACCGAGAGAGAGTGACACTTCCTAACCTCCTGCCAAATGTATCAGCACATATTTCCCTCAGATCATACAGGCCCACAAAGAAGTGGAAAACAAATCAGACATGGATAAAAATCCCATATCTGTGAGGCGATATACCTCCGTGTGCAGTCACAGCAGCAAGATTTGTGGCCCGTTGCCCTGAGAAATGGGCAAACAGTGGAGCACAGGCAACATTGTAAATACGACCAATATTTATATATCTGTTCATTTATTTTCCCTTTCATACTTCAACTACTTGCACATTGTTACAACACTGTACATAGCCAATAATATAACATTTGGAATGTACATATTATTTAAAAACTTTTGTCAGTGTTATGTTTACTAATGTTTCCCTTGTTCATTTCCCTTTTGTTTATTGTCTATTCCATTTGCTTTGGCAATGTAAACATATGTTTCCCATGCCAATAAAGCCCTTTGAATTGAATTGAGTCGAGAGAGAGAGAGAGAGAGAGAGATTGAGATGGGGAGAAAGAGAGAGTGGGAGAGAGAAAGCGAGAGAGACCCGGGAGAGAGAAAGTGAGAGAGACCCGAGAGAGAGAGAGCAGGAGGACAAGAGAGAGAGAGCTGTGCTTTCGCCACTGGGTGATGTTTGGTGGTGGGTGGTGGGCTGGTAATTAGGCGTCAGAACACTTAGGTCCAGAGTTTCGCGCAGCGCCCAATTCCCCCTGACGCCACCCGAGACGTGTGAGCTATTTTGCTCTGCAGTTCCTTCTGCTCGGCTGGTCATCTGTCTTCTCCAGGCCCCATCAGCCAGTAGTGCAGCTTCTTGTCTGACCCAAGCCCCGAGGGGCGGAGGGGGGTGAAGGGAGGTGGTGGTGTGGGGGGGTCAATACTCAGACTCCCGCTTACTAACTGGACAGACAATAAAGATCAATAGAGGTAAAGGCACAGGTAAAGGCACATATATTTGACTAATTACTCCAATAATTAAAACTGTCTTTTGCGATTGAAAAAAAATCGGTGCGCGTCAATTTTCCCAAATGGGTTTGGACACAGTGGACTAATCCTGTATAGGCCTTATTGCTCCCTTGTCATAAAATCAGTTAAGAAAACAACATTCGCAAATTTTCTTTTTGGTGGTGGTGGTGGTGCAGTTTGTAGTTTGACCATATAGGCTCACTTAGTGTGTTGTGGTGTGGTCAGTCTCAACATACTGCCAATGTGATCCATCGGAGTGCCCTATTCTGATTATTGGGCTGATAGCCTTCAACATGATCATTAACGGAGGCTAAAGAGACATTTTGGTGAGATCTCACTTTGTAACCCATTGCGAACTGAAGGGAAACACATTAAATACAGATGGAAATGGAAATGTCCTGTATTCTACAGTACGTGTGGTTGCCTTTATTAACAAACACAATAATCCTATACAACAAAAGGTTTGATACAGTGAGAGAAAAGGCTTTGGGAGGATGTGAGGGAGAAATGTGCTGCTCCAGAGGAATCTGTAGCGTGCAGAACGGAACGGAGCTACAGCAGAGAGAGAGAGAGAGAGAGAGAGAGAGAGAGAGAGAGAGAGAGGAGGGAGATATGCTACTTTTATGTCCGAAGGCATGTTCACGTCCCACTAAAGAGTACTCTTTTTTTTTTTTTACACAGGTAGGCAGTTTGGGGACTAGGCTCTGTACTCTGAACGGAAAACAAGACATAAGAAGAATCAAAGGATGTCCCCCCCCCTCCCGTTAATAATGTAACAAATATTCAAATTTCTAAAAATAAAACCTCCACTTCATCCTTCCTGCTAATCTGAGCTATAATTTATTCCCACCCAGGGCCATATTAGTATGCTCGCCGGGGGCAAAGTGATTACGACAAGACCAAGTTCCCTCAACTCAGACACTACTCTAAAGAAAGAATGAGAAACAACTCAGTTAGTATTTAGTGAGAAGTATTTAGCACTATTTTGTTTTGCACAGATACACACACACACACACACGCTTGCACGTATGCTCACACATACACATGCACACACACAGATACATATGTGTGTATGTACGTACAGTATGCACATTCACAAACACGCACACTCATTAATAATTAAGATTAATTGCAACTAGATTACTGTATGTGTGTGTGTGTGTGTGCATATCCTGTTTCTGTGCATTTCATTTCATAAAGGCACTTCGGTAAAAAGACTGTACCAACCATCAAATAGACACTTCATTATCGGTGCCGAGATAAGAAATACATTGTGTAGAATAATGATGGCAGTCATTGCTTCATTATATATCAGGCTGTTGTCAGAGAGCAGCTTGAATAAGTGTGTGTGTGTGTGCGCGCCCTTGTGTTTGTTTGTCATTTTACAAATGTGTTTCTGCAAATTAATGTCTGAACCATCCGGGGGGGAAAAAATCACACCCTCTCATTTGGTAACCGTGACAAACGCTACATTTTGGATAATGATTACAATTCCACGTATTGTTCCTTTATTCATGAACATGGGGTACGGATTCCCACGTAACGAACCACTACAAGCAGTGATCGTTACAGCAATAACTTTGAATACCTGCATATGAAATTTGTCTCACGTGACAGTGGCACATTTAACACGTAAAATACGGACAGCGTCTCGCTCAACATATGTATTTACATACAATATATGCATAGTCTTTACTTCAAAGCTTCAATGAATATCGGGACACCTTAATTATATCAGTCCTATGACATATAGGGATGTATGATGTGTGCTGCTGTGTGAATGTGGGAGACCTGCAGCATTAAGAGTGGGGGGAGGGGGGGACCCCTGTCTGAGTATTTTGGGCACTGGACTGAGTCACAGCCTGTCACAGCCCATGTCACACTCTCTCCCGATGAGCCCTCTAGTTATGCAATCAACACTATTATTACTATTCACCGAATACCCGAAAAGTACAGCATATATTTAATTTGTAGAAACATTGACAGTTTCGCTTGATTTACGGTGCGGGCCCAACTTTAATTAATTGAAAAATGCATATTACCCCGCGTGCGACTTAATTAATAACTAATTCATCGCAGGGCACTTTGTTTCAGTGTTTTCTTTGGAGGCACATTCCTGGTTGTCTGACACCCTCACTTGGATTCCCTCCCGCGGTTATTCCAGTGTGAGGTCATGCATTTTTCAGATCTGGGTTCAAGTGGTATTGGAAATCATTTCAAATACTCTAGCTGAACTTTATTTATCTTGCCTGGCGCAAAGGAAATCAGAAAAATAGTTGCAAATGTACAAATGTTACCCATCTGGCGCTCCAGGTAGGCTAAAGCAAATGCCAAAATAGTTTGAACGATTCCCAATAGTATTTGAACCCTGGTGTTGAGATGAAGGGAGCCCGTATAGGGCTTCTGGTAAAGTAGGACTGTGATGCCAGCAGCAAGCATCTCAGATGGAAAAGACAAAGACAAGTCTGATTGCATGACAACTTTTATTTTTTTACTTGGCATCATTTGGAGCTGAAAATGTATCAAAATTGGCACAATGATTTAATTGCAGACAGAGCAGTAGGTTTCAGTGCAGCACATACTGGGTGTCTCGAGTTTGGATTTGGAGGGATATTAGATATTAGCTGCTGGTGTAAATTATCGCAGCAGTAAAGGTCCTATAAAATCTCCACTCTCTGTCAGGTCAAGTCATTACACTCTTTAACAGGCAGGGTGGTTGGACTGTGTAGTGTGTGTGTGTGTGTGTGTGTGTGTGTGTGTGTGTGTGTGTGTGTGTGTGGGGGGGCTTGCAGGATTTGGTTTCTGCATTGGGGCCAGACTCTCCTGTTCTTCAGCTGGGACCGTGTCTAAACACTGTACAAACACACTGAGAGAGGTCCCCCCCCCCCCCCCCCCCCCACACACACACACACACACACAAGCACACACACCATGGAGGCGAGAAGGTGAGAAAAAAAACATGTAACCTATACCCCCCCGGCGTGGCATTAGACCGGGTAAATGACGTGGGCTTACCGAAGTGGCCCTGGCTGGGTTGAAAACAAAGCTTATCACACACACACACACACAGACACACACACACACACACACACCTACAAAAACCTCTAAGGATTCAATAACAAACAGGCTGATATGCACAGACATAGTAAAGGAAAGTATTCATATCACCCCATGCAGCCATGGGAGAGGCAATTTGATACGGTGGAACCGGATGCTATGGTCATGGTCAGAAACTGTGAATAAATGTTTCAGTGTTGGGTGCCTTATACGGATGGAAGGGTTCAATAGAAATGGTGTGGCTGCTTTAGAAATGATCATTTCTGATGATTGGGATCACACCGCTATTGAAATGATAAGGATCATGTCGGCTATAGAAATAATTGTGATCACGCCGCTATAGAAATGATAGGGATCACGCCGCTATAGAAATGATAGGGATCACGCCACTATAGAAATGATAGGGATCACGCCACTATAGAAATTATAGGGATCACGCCACTATAGAAATGATAGAGATCACGCCACTATAGAAATGATAGGGCTCACGCCTCTATAGAAATGATAAGGATCACGCCACTATAGAAATGATTGCGATCACGCCGCTATAGAAACAATTGTGAACACGCCGCTATAGAAATGATAGGGATCACGCCGCTATAGAAATGATAGGGATCACGCCACTATAGAAATGATAGGGATCACGCCACTATAGAAATGATAGGGATCACACCACTATAGAAATGATAGGGATCACGCCACTATAGAAATGATAGAGATCACGCCACTATAGAAATGATAGGGCTCACGCCGCTATAGAAATGATAAAGATCACGGCGCTATATAAATGATAGGGATCACGTCGCTATAGAAATGATAAGGACCACGCCGCTCTAGAAATGATAGGGATCACGCCACTACAGAAATGATAGGGATCACGCCACTACAGAAATGATAGGGATCACGCCGCTATAGAAATGATAGGGATCTGCTGCTATAGAAATGATAGGGCTCACGCCGCCACAAAAACGACAAGGATCACGCCGCCACAGAAATGATAGGGCTCACGCCGCTACAGAAATGATAAGGATCACGGCGCTACATAAACGATAGGGATCACGCCGCTATGGAAACGATAGGGATCACGCCGCTATAGAAATGATAGGGATCTGCTGCTATAGAAACGATAGGGATCCGCTGCTATAGAAATGATAGGGATCACGCCGCTATAGAAATGATAGGGATCACACCGCTACAGAAATGATAGGGATCTGCTGCTATAGAAATGATGGGGATCTGCTGCTGCTACAGAAATGATAGGGATCACGCCGCTACAGAAATGATAGGGATCTGCTGCTATAGAAATTATATGGATCTGCTGCTGCTACAGAAATGATAGGGATCACGCCGCTATAGAAATGATAGGGATCACGCCGCTATAGAAATTATAGGGATCACGCCGCTATAGAAATGATAGGGATCTGCTGCTATAGAAATGATAGGGATCACGTCGCTATAGAAATGATAGGGATCACGCCGCTATAGAAATGATAGGGATCTGCTGCTATAGAAATTATAGGGATCATGTCGCTATAGAAATTATAGGGATCACGCCGCTATAGAAATGAAGGGGATCTGCTGCTGCTATAGAAATGATAGGGGATGGCTGCTGCTATAGAAAGGCTAGGTTCTATGGAGACAACAGATATGGTTGTACTAGCCAGGAAGATGGCTACATTATGGATGACTGAAGGCCCCACATCACCAGCCCACCTCCATAACCAGCCCTCCTGACCATCTGACACCAGTAATGGTAAGCGTTTGAAACCATTAGAGGTGCTGTGAAAAAGGCCTGTTTTGAGCGTGGAGCTGTCAGTCAGAGACTGGGAGGCGAGAGGAGGAGGCGGTGGGCAGGGGTGGAGAGAAGTGGTGCGGGCCTGTCACAGCTGTCACTCACTGTGGACGAGAACGGTTTGCCTTAATGGATCCCTTCAGGCGGAAGGGCTTACGCGGCGGGCAGAAGTAAAATCGATGCGTTGTCATGAGCGAGTGAGTCATCATCAAACGGCCAGGTGGATAGACAGGCAGGAAGCAGCGAGGCCCCGCTCGGGTAGTTACGTCTATATCTCTCCGCCACTACAACCGTGTGTGTGTGTTTGTGTGTGTCTGTGTGTGTGTGACAGAGACAGAGACAGAGACAGGTGGATGCCCTGCTCAGTTTTACACTCCCAGTGGGGCCTCTGCTGTGATTGTAAGCATGAAAGAGGTCACTGACCCCTATCATCTCTGTTGCTTTTATTTGACGGTCCTTTTGGAATAGGATAAATACAGTAGTACACGTGCATGTGTAGGTACGCACGCCGGACACAAACACACGCACAATTTGAACTGGTATTGGCGGGAAAAAATGAAAGACAAAACATCATGTCACATCTGCCGAATTCCAGATCTCTAGGATTGCCGTTGCTTTTAATGTTGACACGGCTCGCCATTTCGGAAGACAGGAGGATTCCGGCTTATACCTTACCTGACTGAGATTACTTGGTCAACTTCACCCCTCTCACCTTCTCAGAACCACAGACAGGCAGGCAGACAGACAGTGGTATCATTATCCTAGTTTTGCTGCCTTTTCATATCCCTGTTTAACCTCCGTTGGGGGCGGGCCTCCATGGACACAAGGGGCCCTCTCTGGGCCCCTTACTGGCCCCGGAGGAGAGGGCAGGGGGATGAGTGACAGGTAGAGGTGCTGGAGATTGCTCCAAGCTGGGCTGCTGATACTGAGCAGGGTTGCCCCTCTCTCTCTGGGCTCATTCAGCCAGAGGTTGCCCCATGTTACCTCTCCTGTCCTGGTTACTCTCTCCTCCCGTTGGAACTTTTCATTCATGGGATAATGATGTAATCCTAGATGGATGGAGGGAATTATTTACTTACGCTGGTTGTCTGTTAGATGTTCGTTCGTGTTTGATTATTATTCTTTAAAATCACTTTTTCATCCCAATGTGTGAAATGTTGAAGAGAGAGGCCCCAAACCCGTAAAAACATATTTTTTTGGTCACAGCAGCAAGGGATGTCTTTCTTCTGACTGAAACATAAAAGAGTTTGTGTTGATTAAATAGCCCTGTTTAAAGCTGGGAGGGACCTAAAATAGGTTTTGTCCTTCGGAAGATGAAGAGGAGTTTAAATAAACGCTCTTACCTTGGCTCCTCTTAATGGTGTGACCTCTGGGAGAGAGGCTCACTGAAGCCCTCATTTTCTATGTGAATGTCTCCGCTCTTTGCTTGTAATTGTTCCCCAGTATCATCTATGTCTCTGTCTGTCTCTCTTGCTCTCTCTCTCTCTCTCTCTCTCTCTCTCTCTCTCTCTCTCTCTCTCTCTCTCTCTGTGTGTCTTGCTCTCTCTCGCTCTCGTTCTTGCTTCCTCTTTCTCTTTCTCTTTCTCTTGCTTCCTCTTTCTCCCTCTCTGACCTGCTTCCATCCTCTCTCATCCATTGCAGACAGTTTGCTCATTAGCTTCACTGTTATACATTGTCATTTTAGAGTACAACGTGCAAGTATTTGTTTGGATATCAAATTAAATTGGCTCTATTTCATCCTTATCCAACAACTTGAAATGAAACCAAAAACATATATTTTTTACACCAACTACAGACCATATTAGACTGCACACATACCACAAGACAACGACCTGGGCCTATAGATATTAGATCCATAGGTCTATTTTGTTGTATAGTGTTTGTCACGACGACCACACACACACACGCATCTCAGATAGCATGTCCCCCTCCGTTTGAGTCCTCGCCCGACGACGCGTCATCGCCAGTATTTATTTATTTTCTCTCGCTAATGTGGGTCACCCTGTACGGCGGCCATCAGCCAAGGCAACACTCAAATAACTCTGTCTGAGGCGTACCTTTGGCAATGATTTATGGGCCGCGGCGCTCGTCTGGGCTCCTAGTCTGAGAACGAGCGCCATTGTCCCGCTAGCAACCCTCTAACTCAACGCAGGAGCACTTTGTCTGTGTTGAGCCAAACCAGACCCCCGTCTTAAAAAGAATCAAATGATTTCATCATGTTGGAAATGAGAAGGCGTAATTACTTCTAATTAGACCCCAGTTTTCTCTCCTTCTCCCTTTCTCTCTTTCTCTCTTTTTTATTCCCGAACTGGGGGGATAATTATTTTCCAGAGGTTTCAGAGATTGCCTCCGAATCTGTACTTTTTTGGAAAGTAGGAAACAATCTTCTGTTCAATTTGAAATGGAATAATTTGGGCTTTGATATTTTCAGAGGAGGAGATATTTGAAGTGGTGTGATGATACTGGAATGTTTTCTAACAAGTTCTCTACCTAACTGGGTCTGGAACCAGTATGTCAGGAGATTTCACATTGCATTGGAAAAATAAGCCATACAACATACCATTTGTTTGAGCGTGTGTGTGTGTGTGTGTGTGTGTGTGTGTGTGTGTGTAGCCTAAGTGTGCGTGGGCGTGTGGATGTCTCCACATCACACGTGTGTGAGGCCTAAACCTAGCCACTCATTTTAATGACAAGGAACCACAGCGTGTTGTATAGCCTTGTCTTTGGGGATACGGGCCGTGTAGGATTACTCCCCCAATAACACGGCTCTGTGTCGGAGAGCCCCTCCTAATGGCCCACTATCACGGAAAAATCATTTACTCCCTGTCAACTATTTACATGTATCTTTACCACACAAGTCTTGTCGTTTTAGGCGGCGTAACAATTTGCTAAACAAATCCACTCGCCATTTCTCTATCAAGGGAAGACTGTGTGTGTGGGGAGAGAGGAGGGGGATGGCAGGATGGCAGGAGGATGGAAGGGGTGGAGGGGGAGGAGAGAAAAAAAGCAAATATTTTCTCTGGCCCGGCGACAGAGCAGGGAAAACACACTGGTGGTGCTGATGTGTATTAGAAGTGAGGCGGGCAAATATTAGCGGTGCCTTACAGTGCTGGAGTGGCGGGGGTGGGGGGGTTGACATGCTGCGATGCCATACGAGACTGGCACTCGGGTGCTTCTTGCTCAAGACATACTGTATGAACCTCACCATGATATAGTAAATGCTTAAACATGCACGTCTAGAATTTCCATCGTCGATTGCCACAATGTGTGAGAAAGAAAGGGGGGGGGGCAGAGGTTGCTCCCCTTTTAATGTAAGACTGGCATGTTTACTGTTCACATTCCAGACTGGCAACCCTCTGCTATACCGCCAACTTGGCAAACACAGAGGCCCACAACTAACAAACCAGCTTACTAACACACCGTCAACACATGGGTGCATTTATTCAGCTGGGTTATGTGCTGTTCAGGTCGATTGCCTTATTCAAGGGCAAAGCAACACTGCCCAATGCAGTCCCACCCACACACACTTCCTCAGTCGTCCTAGCTACGCTTGTACCACAGCACCTCCTCTTTCTAAATATCTAATTCAACTCTACTGTATATAAGAATATGAATATATACTGTATATATGAATGATGTGTAACTAGTATTATAATTTCTTCGCTTGGTTTCTTTCCTATATATAACTATTTTTTATTTTTAAAAAATGGATACAGAAGTGTATGTATTGTCTTATGTTGTTTTGGTCTATTACTGTTCTGTACTTTGTCATGTACTGTATTTGTTAGTTTTATGTGGACCCCAGGAAGACTAGCTGCTGCGTGTGCAGTAGCTAATGGGGATCCTAATAAACTAAACTAGCTTGGAGTGTACGGTCTCCTGGCAACATCACAGACGAAAGAGGGAGAGAGGATGAGCTAGAGAGGATGAGCTAGAGAGGATGAGCTAGAGAGGGTGAGCTAGAGAGGGTGAGCTAGAGAGGGTGAGCTAGAGAGGGTGAGCTAGAGAGGGTGCGCTAGATCAAAATCAAATCAAATTTATTTATATAGCCCTTCGTACATCAGCTGATATCTCAAAGTGCTGTACAGAAACCCAGCCTAAAACCCCAAACAGCAAGCAATGCAGGTGTAGAAGCACTATAAAGAGAGGGTGAGAGAGAGGGTGAGAGAGAGGGTGAGAGAGAGGGAGAGAGAGAGATCTCTCAAACAGGCGGGGGGGAAAAGGAGGACCGACCGGCTGCCTGGCTGTTTGTCAGAGTGTGTGAGCGTGTGTGTTTTTCAGAGTGCCTGAGCGTGTGTGTTTGTCAGAATGCGTGAGCGTGTGTGTTTGTCAGAGTGCGTGAGCGTGTGTGTTTGTCAGAGTGTTTGAGCGTGTGTGTTTGTCAGTGTGTGAGCGTGTGTGTTTGTCACAGTGCGTGAGCGTGTGTGTTTGTCAGAGTGCGTGAGCGTGTGTGTTTGTCAGAGTGCGTGAGCGTGTGTGTTTGTCACAGTGCGTGAGCGTGTGTGTTTGTCAGTGCGTGAGCTTGTGTGTTTGTCACAGTGCGTGAGCGTGTGTTTGTCAGAGTGCGTGAGCGTGTGTGTTTGTCACAGTGCGTGAGCGTGTGTGTTTGTCAGAGTGCGTGAGCGTGTGTGTTTGTCAGAGTGCGTGAGCGTGTGTGTTTGTCACAGTGCGTGAGCGTGTGTGTTTGTCACAGTGCGTGAGCGTGTGTGTTTGTCACAGTGCGTGAGCGTGTGTGTTTGTCACAGTGCGTGAGCGTGTGTGTTTGTCACAGTGCGTGAGCGTGTGTGTTTGTCAGAGTGCGTGAGCGTGTGTGTTTGTCACAGTGCGTGAGCGTGTGTGTTTGTCAGAGTGCGTGAGCGTGTGTGTTTGTCACAGTGCGTGAGCGTGTGTGTTTGTCAGAGTGCGTGAATGTGTGTGTTTGTCACAGTGCGTGAGCGTGTGTGTTTGTCACAGTGCGTGAGCGTGTGTGTTTGTCACAGTGCGTGAGCGTGTGTGTTTGTCACAGTGCGTGAGCGTGTGTGTTTGTCACAGTGCGTGAGCGTGTGTGTTTGTCACAGTGCGTGAGCGTGTGTGTTTGTCACAGTGCGTGAGCGTGTGTGTTTGTCACAGTGCGTGAGCGTGTGTGTTTGTCAGAGTGCGTGAGCGTGTGTGTTTGTCACAGTGCGTGAGCGTGTGTGTTTGTCACAGTGCGTGAGCGTGTGTGTTTGTCACAGTGCGTGAGCGTGTGTGTTTGTCACAGTGCGTGAGCGTGTGTGTTTGTCACAGTGCGTGAGCGTGTGTGTTTGTCACAGTGCGTGAGCGTGTGTGTTTGTCAGAGTGCGTGAGCGTGTGTGTTTGTCAGAGTGCGTGAGCGTGTGTGTTTGTCACAGTGCGTGAGCGTGTGTGTTTGTCACAGTGCGTGAGCGTGTGTGTTTGTCACAGTGCGTGAGCGTGTGTGTTTGTCACAGTGCGTGAGCGTGTGTGTTTGTCACAGTGCGTGAGCGTGTGTGTTTGTCACAGTGCGTGAGCGTGTGTGTTTGTCAGAGTGCGTGAGCGTGTGTGTTTGTCAGAGTGCGTGAGCGTGTGTGTTTGTCAGAGTGCGTGAGCGTGTGTGTTTGTCACAGTGCGTGAGCGTGTGTGTTTGTCAGAGTGCGTGAGCGTGTGTGTTTGTCACAGTGCGTGAGCGTGTGTGTTTGTCACAGTGCGTGAGCGTGTGTGTTTGTCACAGTGCGTGAGCGTGTGTGTTTGTCACAGTGCGTGAGCGTGTGTGTTTGTCACAGTGCGTGAGCGTGTGTGTTTGTCAGAGTGCGTGAGCGTGTGTGTTTGTCACAGTGCGTGAGCGTGTGTGTTTGTCACAGTGCGTGAGCGTGTGTGTTTGTCACAGTGCGTGAGCGTGTGTGTTTGTCACAGTGCGTGAGCGTGTGTGTTTGTCACAGTGCGTGAGCGTGTGTGTTTGTCAGAGTGCGTGAGCGTGTGTGTTTGTCAGAGTGCGTGAGCGTGTGTGTTTGTCAGAGTGCGTGAGCGTGTGTGTTTGTCAGAGTGCGTGAGCGTGTGTGTTTGTCACAGTGAGTGAGCGTGTGTGTTTGTCAGAGTGCGTGAGCGTGTGTGTTTGTCACAGTGCACACACTCTATGAGAGAAAGGAATGTGACATAGCGCTGGAGGAGGTTTCCAAATCCATTTCCTCCTCTTGTCTGTCCACATCAGACCCTGATGGATCAGCTGGTTCTTATTGTGCTCCGTTATTGGGGCCTGGGCGGGGGGGCAGGGGGTGACTGGCGACACACGCGCAAAATGATGCGTCTGCCTTGATCATCTCCACTCTAAGCCACATGAACAGTTCCCGCCGGGTGGCGCGTGCAGCAGTCCCGCAATTCGGCGGAATGCACTTCTTATAGCCTGGTTTGTGTTGTCTGTGTGACGATGTCTCTGTGTAAGCGTTGATGCGTTCTGCTGACGTGTGTGTTTTGTGTGTGTGTGTGTGTGTGTGTGTGTGTGTGTGTCTGTGTGCCTTTTTCTGTGGCAGCTTCTTTTTTTAATCTTTGTTTTTCCGTGTCCAAAATATTTGGAATCATTCGATAATGGGGGAACTGGCACTTATTAGTTCCTTATCTGTCGCTAATTACCCATTAAATCATCACACACACACAGCTATTAGCTGCTAATTAGTAATCAGCTAATCATGAATATGCAATTTTTTAAGATTCCATTTTGAAATGCTGAAATGTGAATTTATATGTCGAGGTATATGTGAGAGAGGATGTGCAGTGTGGCCTTGAACATTCAGCATGCTATTCTGTGTTGGTTTTACAGTGGGCCCAAGTTCAGAGAGCCTTGGCTGCACCCTTCCTTCCTTCATCCCTCCTTCCTTCATCCCTCCATACCCTTTGTTTTCCTTGCTGCTGTGTGTTTGTTCTGTTTCCCCCTCTCCTCGGTGTTGGTGTTGCCGGCGGGCAGCCGCCCTGTTGTGTACCGGCTGCTGGGAGCGGAGCGTGTCACATCAGGTGTGTCAACCGGCCCGTTAGCGAGCGAGCGGAGGAGGACCGGACCCCACCTCAGCCAATCAGCTGTCGGCGCACTGACCTTTCTCCGGCACGCTGACCCTGATGGGAGGTGAAGTGTGTGGCTGGTAGCAGTCAGGACTGGCACAGGGTGGGGAAAGGGGTGAGGGGGGCTCTGTTGACCAGGGCTGGGGGGGTAGATTTCTCATCCAGTCACCCCCCCCCCCCCCCCTTCTCTCCTCCGGTCACTCCTACCCAGCACCTCCCCAACCAACCACTACCCCTCACGAGCTGGAGAGTCATGACAGCTCTCTCTCCCTCTTGCTCTCTCTCTCTCTCTCTCTCTTGCTGTCTCTCTCCCTCTCTCTCTCTCTCGCTCCCTGTCTCTCTCTCTCTTGCTGTCTCTCTCTCTCTCTATCTCTCTCTCTTTCTCTCTCTCTCTCTCCCTGTCTCTCTCTCTCTTGCTGTCTCTCTCTCTAGCTCTGTGTCTCCTTTCTCTGTCTGTCTCTCCCTGGGTCTCCTATTACAGAGACGGAGGCAGAGTGATCACATGACATCTTCCCAGACTGCGTGTGTTTCTACAGGGCTACGTTTCACAGAGTGACCGGCTCGTCTTCTTTTCTCGCTCGCACGTTCTCCCGCCCGCCTCGTAGGTGCCTAGCAACAATCTATCCCCTTGAAAAGAAAACAAAAATGAGAGGACGCTCATTTCAGAAAATGTCTGAAATGCATTAATGAATATTTTTGCCATAAAAAGGGGCCACTCTCGGAGCCTCCACGAGACTCCATTTGCAAGGCTCAGTCCTCCAAAGCCCTTTAAAGTCAAGTTAATTATGCATATTTAGGAGAGTGTGTGTGTGTGTGCGCGTGTGTGTGTGCGGTGTTTCGTGGCAGTGGCTGGGTTTGAGCAACTCTTGCTCTAATTAAACACAGGCTGCATGGAAGGAGAGACTGTCACACACACTTCAACAGCCACATTCTCCCCACACATCCCATTGAAGGAGATGAAAGACCCTTAACACACTCAGTGTGTTTGTGGATAGAAAATAGCTTTTTTTCTTGTTGGAGGAGGGGTGTGTGTGTGTGTGTGTGTGTGTGTGTGTGTGTGTGTGTGTGTGTGTGTGTGTGTGTGTGTGTGTGTGTGTGTGTGTGTGTGTGTGTGTGTGTGTGTGTGTGTGTGTGTGTGTGTGTGTGTGTTTGGATAGGAATAAATAACAGAATCAAAATTTAGAGAAAATGTTGACTTTTAAGATGGAAAAGCCAACATATCTGGCTGCTAGAAAGAACCATGAAACTAGCTTACCTTCCCTGTGGCACAAGAGGAGAATATATGACTATTGTTGTTTGAGAGCATATTGGCAATTACGTTAAGATGGCAAGACACCAGATCGCATTGCCTAATTTCATGTAGATTGACTATTTCAAGACTCACTTGATGTTTCCCAATGTCCCGAAAATGCATCCATCTAATTTATCAGTCTACTTGATGTCCTTGCCCTTTTCATGGTACAACAACATATTATTTTCTAACCTCTACTACTCATCCATCTGGTACTCATCTTTTAAGCTTACTATTAATGTTTAAAATGCACACTACACGCACAACTATATTGTACATTTAGGATTTAACGACTTTACTGTCCTCCTTAGCTCCAACAGCTTGTTTCCTTTTGTCTTGCCAACTGAACTGACTCTCCCATGCCGCGGCTCCAAACCTCATTTTTCATTAGGCCGTCGTCCAAATGATTTCATTTCCTGTGATAAAAATGACAAAAGATTACTCACCAGACCAAATACGGAGCCGGTGCGATGGGATCTCCTCTCATATGTAATGTTGTGGGTACGAGGCGACAGCGGCATGTTTCCTGCTTTTCTTCCTGTTCTACACGGCTGCAACGTTGGAGTCAGACAAAAGGCTGTACATTATTACATATAGAATGAGTCCGGGTGTCACAAATCGGATAATGACGCAGCCCGGTGGGTCAACAACCCATCATTTTTAGTTTGGGTAACCCCGTGTTGTTCATGGACAAATTACTTTTCTGGTTACAGGAGTGTCAGGGACGGCGGAAAGAAGACGCTGTTTGAGGTCTTAAAAGGGAGAGGCGAAGGAAGGGAAGCCTGAGAGGCGGTGGCTAACTTGTGCAAGTCTCCAGCGATAGGAGAATTAAGAGCCGCTCGATAATCTTTATTTAAGATGATTCGTATTTTATATCCAAATTAACGCCCCCATTGGTCCCATTTTTCACAACAGGATAATATAAAATATAAAAGGTATGGGCGGTGAAATATGAGTTGGTTTGGGAAAAGATGAGTTTAAGATTAGACTAGAGAGAGATTGTATAGAGTCCAACGGTGTCTTGGCATGATGTGAATGTTGTTTGGGGAAAGAGAGTTTCTTCTGCTTCTTTCCGGCGTGAGAAAGTGTAATTGCACACTCTCCCGTCCTGCTGTTCTCTCTCTCCCCTCTATCTCTCCTCCTGTGCCAGCGTGCATGGTGGCGGCTTTGACCAACCCACACAGCTACACTTACACCTGCCCACTCAAACCTTTGATTTGGATCGACCCGCCACAGCCTACACACTTACACAAACATATGGAGAAGTGCTTATCGCTACATACATCTTGTTTTCTTAAAATAAAATAACAAATAAAAAAACGGAATATGATTTTTTGATTTATTAGTCAGGACCGAAAAGATTCTCTGAGTGGATGCTTGAGTGGACATGTGTTGTTTTTAGGATTTGTTCTCCAAACAATGTCGAAACAAAGTATTCTTTATCATTTTAAGAGTTTTTTTTCCTCCTCTCTTTGCATTACGCGACGCCATTATACCTGTAAATGTCAGTTCTGAGGAGGGAAGAAGAGAGAGAGACAGGGAGCAAGGGAGAGAGCGAGAAAGTAAGAAAGAATGCCCGAAAGAGAGCGAGACGGAAAGAGCTCTTTCCAGGCATTAGCATGAACAGGTCCTGGGAGAACTGGTGGGTCAGTGGAAAGTATAGATGAAACAGTCTCTAGTTACCACTGGGCTTCCACACTGTTTATCACCAGTAGCTCAGGGAATGTGTTAACTGGCTAAACTAACACGGCCATCACCATCACTGAAAGGCCATTTTTTTTAATGAAAGCCTCTAAATGCTCTTTTTAAGACATTTTCCCTCCTCTACTTTGGAAGTCTCTCTTCCACCTTTTAATTCTTTCTATTTGCCTCTCCCTACTCTCTCTCTTTCTCAACCTCCTCCTCCCTCTCCGTTTTCTTATTTAGTTAGCAACTCGAAGCCGCTCTCATTATTTGACCATTCTCTCTGGTGCAGACGTGACATGGTTATTAGCGCCAGTCTTCAGACTGTGTTTTTTTGTTGTTGCCCAGGACTGAGATACGTTGTGCAACTCTAACCGACGTCCCCGAAAGAAAATAAAAGTGCTTTGGAAGCCCAGACTGAGACGGGCGTCTCCCTTTTCGAAAGGATGGCGATTTTGAAAACGGATTCCGGCGAACATGATTGTCACGACGCATTACGCGTCAGCAGTTCACGCTCAAACGAAACCACTTCCTTTCCCACTGCTTTTAGTATTGATTTCTTGTTCTGTGTGTGTGTGTGTGTGTGTGTGTGTGTGTGTGTGTGTGTGTGTGTGTGTGTGTTTTGGCCAGGCTAGTCTGTGAGGGCCTCTGTGAAGGTGGTTGAAAGACGTGCTGGTCTGTAAACCCTCACCAAAGTGGATGGGGGAAAAATGATCCACGAAATGATGATGATGATCAGGAGCAGGAATGGGGTTTGTTATCAACTAATTTAAGTAATAATCCTAGTCTTATAAGCAGAAGCGGTGAAATTAGCAGTACTTAGTAGTGGCGTCAGAATTAATGTCCCATTCTCCTGGTCGGGGACAGATGAAACCCGAGGGCGACCTGTCTATAATCAGCATGTGAACCATGGTAACCCGAAATACACACACACAACGAATGATCATCGAAAGGATCGTCTCAATCGCATCGTTTCTGACAGAGCGCAATCTGTTCAAACAATTTCCTGGGTTCATCCACGGAATGCTAGACGCTTGCCCATGTGAAAACCCCTCTATTGTTTTTGTCATCATCGTGCGACGTTTTCCCCCCCCTCTCCACGCTACCCTCTGATGGCATCTGCTTTGCTTTAGACAGGCACCGAGTGATTCCGGGAGACTGACGCGGTCTACTTAGCAGGCCTAATTTGCGCAAAAGTTTCAGCCGCGTTTGCGTTCCTTTAGATCTGTCTCCGGGATCAAATTGACGTTGCTATGTATGCAGTTGTTTTGTTTGGAAATAACAAAGCAAAAAATAAGATGGGTTTGGACCGGTGGCGGAGGGCGAATGGTTTGTGACAGACAGGTTTGGCAGAGGGTAAGGAGCGCGGTGCGTGTGTTGGACTTTTGGACCGTACGTTGTCACGATATAAAGAGGAAGTCGTTTTTTTTTCTTCAATTTTGAGTTCCCCTCTAAATATTGTCTCTTCTCTGTACCGTCTCTGCTGCTGCTGCTGGCTTTCAACGACTCATTAATCCCAAGACGAGGCTGAGCTGCAGTGAAGGGTGGCGTGTTCTTACGATCTGTTAATGCTGCATGGCACAAACATGGTGTTCGTCATGACAATGACCATAGTTGGCAATTTGGCAAGACAACACTTAACAGATCTGGGATCAGGCTAGGGTACTCTGGCTTTAACTTGGAATATTTTGTTAGTAAGTCTGGCTGGATGTTCCAATGTAAATCTACCAGGGATCAGTGTACCGCTTCCAGTAGGGTAAAAACCTAGGTTAGGTCCTGTGGCCTGTATTCATGGAAGCCAAGGGAAGCCAGGCTTCCCAAAAATATTGACAAAAAAAAGAAACAAATTGAAATAATTCATAATAATGCATCTTTGCGATTCTGATCCATCCATTAATTCATACATTGTCGTACCCCTGGCCTGAAAGGATGGAAGTTCAATATGTAACCAGTAGAAGGCTAATGTTAACTAGCTTAACATAACCCTAGAATGGAAGTTAGCCTAGCGAGCAAACATTTTAGCCAGGTGGCCTAGGTCAACAAAACACACATGCACACAAATCAGAACCATGGACAGCCACATCAAATTTAGCTTGTGTTGATTGGACAAAATTGTTTTTGGTATCTTTTAGTTGTCACTGTATTAGACTAAGCAGAGTTGATTTGATTATGTTGAAGTTGAAATGGTTCAATTTATTCTGCTACTCTGTCTTCTCATTGCCTCGGGCCTTTAGGCCTCACGGTCGCAAGGCATATGCATTAACAGGTTAATCAAGAGCAAACAACGCAATTATCACAACACAGGTTGTAATATGGCTTAACATGAATGCATTACGAATGGATTACGGATGTCCTAATGTAGGTAGGCTAAGTCCTGATGTAGGTAGGCTAAGTCTTGATGTAAGTAGACTAAGTCCTGATGTAGGTAGGCGAAGTCCTAATGTAGGTAGGCTAAGTCCTGATGTAAGTAGACTAAGTCCTAATGTAGGTAGGCTAAGTCCTGATGTAGGTAGGCTAAGTCCTAATGCAGGTAGGCTAAGTCCTGATGTAGGTAGGCTAAGTCCTAATGTAGGTAGGCTAAGTCCTAATGTAGGTAGACTAAGTCCTGATGTAGGTAGGCTATGTCCTAATGTAGGTAGGCTAAGTCCTAATGTAGGTAGGCTAAGTCCTAATGTAGGTAGTCTAAGTCCTAATGTAGGTAGGCTAAGTCCTAATGTAGGTAGGCTGTCCTAATGTAGGTAGGCTAAGTCCTAATGTAGGTAGGCTAAGTCCTAATGTAGGTAGGCTAAGTCCTAATGTAGGTAGGCTAAGTCCTAATGTAGGTAGGCTAAGTCCTAATGTAGGTAGGCTAAGTCCTAGTGTAGGTAGGCTAAGTCCTAATGTAGGTAGACTAAGTCCTAATGTAGGTAGGCTAAGTCCTAATGTAGGTAGGCTAAGTCCTGATGTAGGTAGGCTAAGTCCTAATGTAGGTAGACTAAGTCCTAATGTAGGTAGGCTAAGTCCTAATGTAGGTAGGCCACCGTTCAATTAAAGAGTTGTCTGTTTTCTTCACATACAGTATTTTATGTACAGTACTTTTTTCTCCTGTCAGGCATTGCATGGATATAAAGTATATTTATTCTCGCTGCCTAAGTCGTTCACTCGTCTAATTACATGTGTTGTGTCATTATCGTCCGTCTTAATCAGTCATCACAGGGATGTGTTTATTTCCTCACCGTCGCCATTTGATAACTATCTGTTGACAAATGAGACTCGATAGCAGCTTTCCATATTGTGGCACATAAACAGGGGCACGTTGTTTTGTTTTCAGGTGCTGTCAATTACCCAACAGCCACCGCTGTAGCGCTGCCTACCTGACTGGTTGACTCGCCCCCGGAAGGTTGTCAAATTTACATTCTGACCATGTTGTAGTAACCCGAGCCCACGGTTATGCATATTCTCCAGTGTTTGTGACAGTTGGTTGTACCTGTGCCGGCGGGAGCATGGAGTAGGCACCAGGATTTTGCATTTTCGCAGCTGAGCCAAGGGTCAGGTGCAACATCTGGTTTGCCTCCAACGCCGTCCTCTGCGTATACATGCACGCACACACACACACACACACACACACACACACACACACACACACACACACACACACACACACACACACACACACACACACACACACACACACACACACACACACACACACACACAAAAGCAGTCCTCCAGTGCACTCCTCCTACACAAACAAACACACCTGCTGCTGCTCCCTGGCGAGTCGCGCTGACAATCAGGAGTGAAGGAAGCAAACGAAACAAACAATTGAATTTACATGACGGTAGATCCCATTAGCCTTACTGTGTCAATGATAGAGTGAAGTGAGGTTTCACCGCAGCAGCCGGTAATGAAAAGTGATAGAGAAGTGAAGAGATTGTTAGCCGAACCAGTCACAACTAATGGCAAGAGAGCTGTGCTGCGTGGCGGAGACAGCTCTTTGGCGTGTTAAAGATGCCTCCGGATTCCGGGTGCAAATACCACATTTCTCAGTGTTGGAGACAGAATATTTTCAATTTGGTGGCCGGAGACTATTTTGTTCTGTTGTTATGAGATAATGTGAATGGAGGTCTGTGACTTGTTCTCTGCATGTTTTTGGAAACGTTCTATTCCTCCCAAAGTGTTCTCTTAGACGAGACATGAAATGTTGATGGGAGTTTTTGTGGAAGAATGGGCATACATAATTTTTTTTTTTAACATTTTTTTTTATGAGCAAATAACTTCAGCAATAAATAAGTAAGCCGTGTATTTGGGTTTTTAAGTGTTTATTATTTTGTGTTTGTATAGTTTCGTACAAATGTTTCTGTAGATGCTGCATGTACACTGTACAGTATGCATGTGTGTGTGGTAGCACTTCGAGCCTCGATCTCCCGGGGTGTGATTCTGCGATTGATCAGTATTACACTTTCTTTACTTTGAATAGGGATCATACTCCTTTAATTGGAATCAACCTCAGCCGTGACATGCACACATATTTCTGTATGCACTTGTGCTTGTGTTTTTTGATATAGCTTAGCATATTTGTGTGTGTGTGTGTGTGTGTGTGTGTGTGGTTTCTGTGCCCTGGCTCCAGTGGTCTGCTCCCTGTGTAAAGAGAGAGCATCTCTCCACAACAGATCAATAAGGGAGAGTATTATTGCTCCCACCCCTCCTCTCCACAGTGAGGGATTGTGGGTGATGACCGGCAGGCCTCACCAGCTCTGACACCACACCCTTTGAGACCCCTGTAGCCCGGGGGGCTTTGGTCGGGGGGGGGGGGGTCCGGTGACTGTCTCTCTCTCTTTCTGCTTCACCTCACTGGTGTGTGTGTCTGTAACTGTGTGTGCCGAGGGGTTGAGGTTAGTGTGTGTGTGTGTGTGTGTGTGTGTGTCTGTGTGTGTGTGTGTGTGTGGTGGTGGTGGTGGGGGGTTTGAGGTTAGCAGCCCGTAGTTATTGGCATATTGTCAGACTCAGTGGAACCATAGACCGCATTTAGTGTTTGAAACAGTCTCTGTGCTGCACAGTGCCCCCAGAATTGATTGAGTGTAATAAAGAGTACAGCCAATGTGTTTGGCTTTGGCCCTAGGTGCATACCCCCCCCCCCCCCCCCCCCCCCCCCAGTGACCCAGGTGACCACCGTCCATCGACACCCTCACCACACGTGTCGTGAAATTCTTATTCCAGTATGAGGACCGTAGTGGTTACCACCTCCACTATAGACGCGCACACACACAGTCCCTTTCTCAACTCCCTCCATTCTGCCTCGTGTTCCGCTGTGCAGTAAATTGTCCGTAAGGGATCTTGCCCATGATGATTTATGGTGCCAGATATGATTATTTTATATGTATTTTTATACAATGGACACATTTTGCAGGCGGAGCCCTAAGTGGGAGCCAGTAGTCATTAGTGACTGTAAAAACATGGCAGTATTAGAATAGGGCTTCATGTTTCCTCACGACTACCAACGGAGCGCCTTGGCAATAAAGGCGCCCACTCAGCAAAATATTTATATAAGAATTTATAAAATGTCTGTTCATCTGTTTCATTTAAAGGGCTGTATGTCAAAAGACAGTGCAGGATTTCAGGCATTATTTCAGTAAACCTAGTTACGAGTGACCGGTCTTCTCCCTGCGAGGGGATTGAAAGTGAAGTTGATTGAAGCTGTCATTCACTGCACATGTCGTTACTGGTTCATTATAGTAGAGTTATTATGTTTTTTCTGTGTATTTTCTCGGTCAAGTATGGTAGTATCTAATTACTTGGCGCTCCCCAAGGTTCAGTTTTGAGGCCATTGGTTTTCACTGTTAAGGAGACATGGAGATTCGGGTTTGACATGCACGCTGTGGGCCATTTGTCCCAGTGTCTTCTATGGAGGGAAGTTGATTTGATTGTTGCTTGGATTGTGGTTGTGAAGCACTTCATATCTATTGACTGATAGGTACGAGTTAGGGCTATGTACATGTGGCCCACACTTTTGATTTGATTATATTTTCAGGACATTTTAAGTTTTTCAGTCATACTTTGATGATTAGAGTCCTCAGACATGTTTTGCTCAATTTGTATTTATTTTGTTATTTATTTGTTAATAATAATAACACTCCCCTGTATATGTACACACACACACACACACACACACACACACACACACACACACACACACACACACACACACACACACACACACACACACACACACACATTTACGCTCAATGTAGGCTAGAGGGTGAACACAAACACATTTCAAGGTTGTTCTTTCAGACAGATACAGGTCCAACTCCTTTTGAAATGGCTCAAACATAATTGTTAGTAAAATGTATATATTTTTTTCCTCCCTCTCATATTTTCCATTCCTCCTTCCCTCCTCCCCTCTCCCCCTCTTCCTCTCTCCGCTCTCCCTCTGTCCTTCTGTTTTCATCTTAGCCTGATAAGTCCGCCCTGACTGCCAAGAGCGCCGAGTATCACTGCTCGCTAGTTTTTTTCTTCATGTTCTTCTCACAGTGCACTGAAGCCATGTCACAATTTCTCATGGAGTTTTGATGCCTAGATGTCTCCTGTCTGGGGCAATCTCGTCTGGGCCCGAGTGCTGGCCCTATCCGATCTGAACTCTGCTGCCTAGCTGCGGGTCAGCCTTCACGGCCGATTAGTGTTGGAGCGCCACTTTGGTCACAAGTTGTCGGGAGCGCTTATCATGAAGATCAACAGCGATCAGTCTTGCCGCTCGCTCTGCTCCTCTCTCCTCCCCACTCCCTCGCCGCCCCTCTTTCGCTCGCTGAACCCTCTCTATCTCCTTCCACTTTCTCTAGTACTGTCTCTCTCCCTTCACCTCCTCTGTCTCCCCTCCTCCTCACCCTCTCCCTTTTTCTTATTTTTCCCCCTATTTTTCTCACATCACACTCTCTCCAGCCTTCTCTCTCTCCATCCTTCTCTCTCTCGCTCTCTCTCCAGCCTTCTCTCTCTCTCTCCAGCCTTCTCTCTCTCTCTCTCCATCCTTCTCTCTCTCGCTCTCTCTCCAGCCTTCTCTCTCTCTCTCCATCCTTCTCTCTCTCGCTCTCTCCATCCTTCTCTCTCTCGGCTCTCTCTCCATCCTTCCCTCTCTCTCTCCATCCTTCTCTCTCTCTCATCCTCTCTCACTCCTTTCCCTCTCCTCTCTCCCTCTCTCCATCTGTCTGTGGTGCCGTCAGGGCTTGTCGCTAGCCAGAGATGAGGTTTGTCGTGTTTGGCCTGTCAGAGGGGGTAGAGTCAGTAACGGGAGTGGCTGGTTCCTGTGACAGCGCCGGAGGGGCGACTAGTCCTAGCAGAGTGCAGCCATCACCCCGTGACACGCTCAGTGTCACTGATCCCCCATCCTGGTGACATGGCATCCTCCTAGTCCTCTGCTGGCCTTTTCCCCGTCTCCTGGTAGTCAGTCACTCGCCCATGCAGTCATTCAGTCCTCCACTAGCTTACACAGTCACTAACTCAGTCTCTAAGTCATTCACTGGTTCACTCACTAAGTCCGTCGCTGAATCACTCCCTCACTTTTGAGCGAACGTGGACAGAGAGAACGATATGTTTTATGCATGATCAGAGCCATTGTCGTGTGATGTAATCAGAATGGGTATTGAGTTAGCTATTAACGGACAGGAGACAAAGGCTTACAGACAGGAAACCAGAAACATCTTCTTGTGGCTCTGATGTCAAACTGAACGACCTGACTGAAGGGATAGATTGGTAGATATCTAGATAGGTGGGTAGATGTCTAGATATATGGGTAGATGTCTAGATAGATGGGTAGATGTCCAGATAGATGGGTAGATGTCTAGATAGATGGGTAGATGTCTAGATAGATGGGTAGATGTCTAGATAGATGTCTAGATAGATGGGTAGATGTCTAGATAGATGGGTAGATGTCTAGATAGATGGGTAGATGTCTAGATAGATGGGTAGATGTCTAGATAGATGGGTAGATGTCTAGATAGATGGGTAGATGTCTAGATAGATGGGTAGATGTCTAGATAGATGGGTAGATCGGTAGATGTCTAGATAGATCGGTAGATGTCTAGATAGATAGATAGATAGATGTCTAGATAGATGGGTAGATGTCTAGATAGATGGGTAGATGTCTAAATAGATCGGTAGATGTCTAGATAGATCGGTAGATGTCTAGATAGATCGGTAGATAGATAGGTAGATGTCTAGATAGATCGGGAGATAGAAGCTGGCGTACTTTATGGGACTAAATATGTGTAATTCAATCTGGCCTTGGCGAGTGCGCAGCAGTGACAAATGGATGCGGCGTCTGAAATCCCCCATCCGAGAGACAGTATCAGTTTTTGCTTTAATTACCAGCCCCAGTAATGTTTCCTATCCATAACTGTCGGCCCAGTAGAATGCTTCCTGGCAGAGGGGCGAGGGCCCTGTCTCCTCTCTCAGTGGGCCTCCTGTCTCCTCTTCCTCCCATCCGTCTATCCTCCCTCCTTCCCTCCCCCATCCTCCCCTCTGCGCCGAGCGCATCTTTCATTTCAATATTTATGCATCATCCGAGAAAGTTCAAAGTCATGGTAAGGAGGCATAAACTTTTTTTCCCCTTCCCTGCCGGTTCACTCCTCCTGTCTCCCCGTCGACAGTGTTGGACCCCGCTGCCCTGCCTGCCTGCTTCCTCGGTGATAGGGATGGTCTCTCTCTCTCTCTGCCCCGGGTAGGGCCTCTCAGCAGCAGGGGAGATCGAGGGGGGGACAGAGAGGGGGCCTGAGTGGGAGAGTCACGCCAGGGTGCGGCGGCAGTGGCAGGAACCCCACCCGGCCGCCACTGTGTCGCCGCATCAGACCAACCCCGGCAGTGGGATTCATTCGCGGGCCAGGGAGGTGGGGGCCGAATGGGGGGACGGACGTCTAGTCTGGGTCTAAATCCCACCGACCGACTAATCCGACCATCTCGCCATTCCTCAGAACGAGCCCAAATAAATAAATACGGTGTCCGATAAGTACAACGCCATAAAGAGGCGGTGCGACACGCGGCATTAGATTAGCCTAATTACAGTGTCTTAGAGTTTCAGGTGCCCGCCGCGTGACGTCACGCACGCTAGCCTCGGCTTTAACAGCCATTACAGCCGCCCTCTCCGCTCGCTGGTATTCATGTAAAAGTTGCAGGAAAGCAAATGAAAAGGTCGTTCTCATTTGCATGTCAGCGGCTTCATTAGAATATGCGAAGATGCTAAAGGACGGGAGCGGACGCTTTGCATGTGCCGGTTGATTAATGGCGGGCGCACCACCGAGCGGGCGGAGACCGCGCCTCCGTCACCCTCATTTGCATGTCATCCTTTATTTACTTACTTATTTATTTATTTATTTATTCATTTACTCTTGAGGACCCCGGTGATACATATTGCATTCTGTAAAGCCGGTGACTGAGGAGGACCGTTGCAATTTAAATGGGGCCTACTTCTCCTTAAGGCCCCCGATGCTGGGACTGGCTTTTTAAATGCCGTGGTGGCAGAGCTCACTGTTCCTCTCAAGGTTTTCTTCATCTCTCCACTCAGAAATGTAAACAGACTACTGTTGTTGTGTGGCGGTAGAACAGACTTCTTTCCATCCATGTTGGGCATAAATGAGGTAACATTTACACTACCCCAAGAGAATAGTGTTGTTTATTGTGTGCTGTGTCAAAGCCGAGCTCCTGACTGCTCGCTAGCTAGCTTGTATATAGCTTGCGACGTGTGAATGTGACTGCGACCGTAGAGTGGGAGGCATCATCCACACCATAATATTGATGCACCAGCAGATTGTGTAGAATCATAAGCGGTACTATCAGCCTAAAGAATCCCACTCTTCTGTGAAAGAGAGGAGACATCTTTATACTTCTTGAACTTGCAGGTAAAAGATTGGAGAGTCATAACAATAGGAACACAGAGCTTTCACCTTACAAATCTATACATACTGCATGACCTCCATTGGCTTTGCTATACAGACTTGACTTTCAATATGCGATAAGACTTTCTCTCACGGAATAAGTGCATATTTGATGAGAGAAATAGTTTATTTTCCTCTTCCAGGGAGTGACCTTAGCTGCCCTTCAGCGCGGCGGTAATGAGAGTGGTAGCTAGCATTTCACACACACACACGTACCCACACGTACGCACGCACACACACACACACACACACACACACACACACACACACACACACACACACACACACACACACACACACACACACACACACACACACACACACACACAGAGACAGGCAGGCAGCTCAGCCATCAGTGCATTACCCTTCACTCAGGCCGGGGTAAACGTCAATATGGAGGCCTTATGTTTTATGGATTATCTGCTTTAGGAAAGCTATTGTGAGAGAAACACAACTCTCTCTGTCATGTTCTTTCCATTCGTTTTAATGTGTGAGATCACTCAGAAACAACAAGGCTGACGTTAGTGGGTCTTTTCTCTCTCTTCCTTTTCCTATCTCTCTTTCAAGATCTCTTGACTCCTCCAAATTGAGCGTGGCGTGTTCATTTCCTTTGATTCATCGAGAACTCTCATGGATTATTCCGTTGTAGAGCGTTGTTTCAGACCTTTACTTGATTTGATATATTGTAGTAAATTGATCTGCTCTCAGTGAAACCCACACGCCTCTGTTCTGTTCTTAAGGTGTGGTAAGAACAAAGCCTTCTGGGAAAAATATACTTTTTTCCCCCCCAACTCTCCGGGCTTCCGGAATTCTTCTATACCATGGGGATTTAATTATTTATTTACCCCTCTCTCTGTTTTACACATTTCATTTGTTCTCTGAGGACCTGCAGATACAGTGAACAGCAGTAAACAGACTAAATAAGTCATGTTTGGGCTGTTTTTCTTTGTCTCATCAAGGGTTGTGTTTGTTTTAATTCCCAGGAGGGGGAGAGGGGAGGTCTGGGTAAACGGACCTGAGCACCAGACCCAGGCAGCCCTGGGTCATGTTCATTAGGCACCAAATGGGGAAAAAAATGGAAGTACTACCTGGAATGGTCCAATAAGAAACGCACATTTTTTGTTTTGTTTTGTAAAGCTTTATAAATGGTTTTCTATTGTAAATTGTTTCACTAATGAACATGACCCTGTCATTCCCTTGCAGCCCTGTTAGCCCTGGTTTTGTAATGCCCTCTGGGGCCAGGGAGGTGGTTCTCTCTCTCTCTCTCTAACCTTAACCATGATCACCCCCGCTTACTGCTCCTTGTGGGACAGAATTAGAACTGCTTGCCTGAGACTGAGAAAGAATGTGAACCCTTGGATTTAATAACTGGTTGACCCTCCTTTGGCAGCAATAACCTCAACCAAATGTTTCCTGTATTTGCGGATCAGACCTGCAGAACGGTCAGGGGGAATTTTGGACCATTTCTCTTTACAAAACTGTTTCAGTTCAGCAATATACTTGGGCTGTCTGGTGTGAATTACTCTCTTGAGGTCATGCCACACCATCTCAATCGGGTTGCGGTCAAGACTGGGCCCCTCCAGAAGGCGTATTTTCTTCTGTTGAAGCCATTCTGTTGTTGATTTGCTTCTGTGTTGTGGGTTGTTGTCCTGTTGCATCAATCAACTTCTGTTGAGCATCAATTGGCGGACAGATCTCATGCAAAACATTCTAACATTCTCCTGCAAAATGTCTTGATAAACTTGGGAATTCATTTTTCCGTTGATGATAGCAGGCTGTCCAGGCCCTGAGGCAGCAAAGCAGCCCCAAACCATGATTCTCCCTCCACCATACTTTACAGTTGGGATGAGGTTTTGATGATTTTATTTATTTATTTATTTGACCTTTATTTAACCAGGTAGGCAAGTTGAGAACAAGTTCTCATTTACAATTACGACCTGGCCAAGATAAAGCAAAGCAGTTCGACAGATACAACGACACAGAGTTACACATGGAGTAAAACAAACATACAGTCAATAATAGAGTATAAACAAGTCTATATACGATGTGAGCAAATGAGGTGAGAAGGGAGGTAAAGGCAAAAAAGGGCATGGTGGCAAAGTAAATACAATATAGCAAGTAAAACACTGGAATGGTAGTTTTGCAATGGAAGAATGTGCAAAGTAGAAATAAAAATAATGGGGTGCAAAGGAGCAAAATAAATAAATAAATTAAATACAGTTGGGAAAGAGGTAGTTGTTTGGGCTAAATTATAGGTGGGCTATGTACAGGTGCAGTAATCTGTGAGCTGCTCTGACAGTTGGTGCTTAAAGCTAGTGAGGAAGATAAGTGTTTCCAGTTTCAGAGATTTTTGTAGTTCGTTCCAGTCATTGGCAGCAGAGAACTGGAAGGAGAGGCGGCCAAAGAAAGAATTGGTTTTGGGGGTGACTAGAGAGATATACCTGCTGGAGCGCATGCTACAGGTGGGAGATGCTATGGTGACCAGCGTTGGTGTGCTGTGCCTTTTTTTCTCCACACATAGTGTTGTGTGTTCCTTCCTGCCAAACAATTCAACTGTAGTTTCATCAGATCAGATCAGATCAAATTTGATGACCAATTTATGCAGAAATCCAGGTCAGTCCAAAGGGTTCGCAAACTGTTTCTGGCCACTGTATGTGAAATCCAGCCACAGTAGCCTACACATCTACACACATGTTGATATAGCAGTCCAATGTGTAGGTGACCCATGCATCGTTAAAAATACAAAAATATACGTGGCTTTAAATAACATTCATAGGCTGAAAAAAAATGCAAATGCAAATAGCGCTGTCGTTTTCCCTTTGCCACCCTTCACCCCCTATACTGCTGAGAGGTCCTCTTAACGTTCACCGACCAGCATCACAAATTACGGTTCATCATAGAGATTGTACAGCAAGCTTTTTAAAATACCAATACTGCCGGTGAGGCGCACCGTAATTTATCCCTACACGGCTGTTAGTGGCGCTGCTCGTGATTTATTTGGTATAAGAGAAGTTTTGTTAAGAAATATAATGAGCAGCGCTCCCGTTTAATGATTTAACACGGACGGAGGAGAGGAAAGGAGAGGAAGTAAAAGCCCATGTATTTTTCATCTCTCTAACGGCACCGCAGTGAGGAAGAGGGAGACAATAAAGAAGAAATGAAATGAGCGAGGGAAGTCTAACCACCTTTAACAACCATCAGTTTTGATACATTTCTGCTTTGCTTCTTGAAAACGGGGCTCGTACATATTCTCATATAAGGGGCGGAACTTTAGTGTTACTTATTCTTAGGAAGTGGAGTGGCCTGTTCTCTTCTCTTATTCTTAGGGAGTGGAGAGGCCTGTTCTCTTCTCTTATTCTTAGGGAGTGGAGAGGCCTGTTCTATTCTCTCGTTCTTAGGAAGTGGAGAGGCCTGTTCTCTTCTCTTATTCTTAGGGAGTGGAGAGGCCTGTTCTATTATCTCGTTCTTAGGAAGTGGAGAGGCCTGTTCTCTTCTCTTATTCTTAGGGAGTGGAGAGGCCTGTTCTCTTCTCTTATTCTTAGGGAGTGGAGAGGCCTGTTCTCTTCTCTTATTCTTAGGGAGTGGAGAGGCCTGTTCTCTTCTCTTATTCTTAGGAAGTGGAGAGGCCTGTTCTCTTCTCTTATTCTTAGGGAGTGGAGAGGCCTGTTCTATTCTCTTATTCTTAGGGAGTGGAGAGGCCTGTTCTCTTTTATTATTATTAGGAAGTGTAGAGGCCTGTTCTATTCTCTTATTCTTAGGGAGTGGAGAGGCCTGTTCTCTTCTATTATTCTTAGGAAGTGGAGAGGCCTGTTCTCTTTTATTATTCTTAGGAAGTGGAGAGGCCTGTTCTCTTTTATTATTCTTAGGAAGTGGAGAGGCCTGTTCTATTCTCTTATTATTAGGAAGTGGAGAGGCCTGTTCTATTCTCTTATTCTTAGGGAGTGGAGAGGCCTGTTCTCTTTTATTATTATTAGGAAGTGGAGAGGCCTGTTCTCTAATATTTTTCTTAGGGAGTGGAGAGGCCTGTTCTCTAATATTATTCTTAGAGAGTGGAGAGGCCTGTTCTCTTTTATTATTCTTAGAGAGTGGAGAGGCCTGTTCTCTTTTATTATTATTAGGAAGTGGAGAGGCCTGTTCTCTTCTATTATTCTTAGGGAGTGGAGAGGCCTGTTCTCTTCTCTTATTCTTAGGAAGTGGAGAGGCCTGTTCTCTTCTATTATTCTTAGGAAGTGGAGAGGCCTGTTCTCTTCTATTATTCTTAGGGAGTGGAGAGGCCTGTTCTCTAATATTATTCTTAGGGAGTGGAGAGGCCTGTTCTCTAATATTATTCTTAGGGAGTGGAGAGGCCTGTTCTCTAATATTATTCTTAGGGAGTGGAGAGGCCTGTTCTCTAATATTATTCTTAGGGAGTGGAGAGGCCTGTTCTCTTCTATTATTCTTAGGAAGTGGAGAGGCCTGTTCTCTTTTATTATTATTAGGAAGTGGAGAGGCCTGTTCTCTTCTATTATTCTTAGGGAGTGGAGAGGCCTGTTCTCTTCTCTTATTCTTAGGGAGTGGAGAGGCCTGTTCTATTCTCTCGTTCTTAGGAAGTGGAGAGGCCTGTTCTCTTCTCTTATTCTTAGGGAGTGGAGAGGCCTGTTCTATTATCTCGTTCTTAGGAAGTGGAGAGGCCTGTTCTCTTCTCTTATTCTTAGGGAGTGGAGAGGCCTGTTCTCTTCTCTTATTCTTAGGGAGTGGAGAGGCCTGTTCTCTTCTCTTATTCTTAGGGAGTGGAGAGGCCTGTTCTCTTCTCTTATTCTTAGGAAGTGGAGAGGCCTGTTCTCTTCTCTTATTCTTAGGGAGTGGAGAGGCCTGTTCTCTTCTCTTATTCTTAGGAAGTGGAGAGGCCTGTTCTCTTCTCTTATTCTTAGGAAGTGGAGAGGCCTGTTCTCTTCTCTTATTCTTAGGAAGTGGAGAGGCCTGTTCTCTTCTATTATTCTTAGGGAGTGGAGAGGCCTGTTCTCTTCTCTCGTTCTTAGGAAGTGGAGAGGCCTGTTCTCTTCTATTATTCTTAGGGAGTGGAGAGGCCTGTTCTATTCTCTCGTTCTTAGGAAGTGGAGAGGCCTGTTCTCTTCTCTTATTCTTAGGGAGTGGAGAGGCCTGTTCTCTTCTCTTATTCTTAGGGAGTGGAGAGGCCTGTTCTATTCTCTTATTCTTAGGGAGTGGAGAGGCCTGTTCTCTCTTCTCTTATTCTTAGGGAGTGGAGAGGCCTGTTCTCTTCTCTTATTCTTAGGAAGTGGAGAGGCCTGTTCTCTCTTCCCTTATTCTTAGGGAGTGGAGAGGCCTGTTCTATTCTCTTATTCTTAGGAAGTGGAGAGGCCTGTTCTCTTCTCTTATTCTTAGGAAGTGGAGAGGCGTGTTCTCTTCTCTCGTTCTTAGGGAGTGGAGAGGCCTGTTCTCTTCTCTTATTCTTAGGAAGTGGAGAGGCCTGTTCTCTTCTCTTATTCTTAGGAAGTGGAGAGGCGTGTTCTCTTCTCTCGTTCTTAGGGAGTGGAGAGGCCTGTTCTATTCTCTTATTCTTAGGGAGTGGAGAGGCCTGTTCTATTCTCTTATTCTTAGGGAGTGGAGAGGCCTGTTCTCTTCTAATATTCTTAGGGAGTGGAGAGGCCTGTTCTCTTCTCTTATTCTTAGGGAGTGGAGAGGCCTGTTCTATTCTCTTATTCTTAGGGAGTGGAGAGGCCTGTTCTCTTCTATTATTCTTAGGAAGTGGAGAGGCCTGTTCTCTTTTATTATTCTTAGGAAGTGGAGAGGCCTGTTCTCTTTTATTATTCTTAGGAAGTGGAGAGGCCTGTTCTATTCTCTTATTATTAGGAAGTGGAGAGGCCTGTTCTATTCTCTTATTCTTAGGGAGTGGAGAGGCCTGTTCTCTTTTATTATTATTAGGAAGTGGAGAGGCCTGTTCTCTAATATTTTTCTTAGGGAGTGGAGAGGCCTGTTCTCTAATATTATTCTTAGAGAGTGGAGAGGCCTGTTCTCTTTTATTATTCTTAGAGAGTGGAGAGGCCTGTTCTCTTTTATTATTATTAGGAAGTGGAGAGGCCTGTTCTCTTCTATTATTCTTAGGGAGTGGAGAGGCCTGTTCTCTTCTCTTATTCTTAGGAAGTGGAGAGGCCTGTTCTCTTCTATTATTCTTAGGAAGTGGAGAGGCCTGTTCTCTTCTATTATTCTTAGGGAGTGGAGAGGCCTGTTCTCTAATATTATTCTTAGGGAGTGGAGAGGCCTGTTCTCTAATATTATTCTTAGGGAGTGGAGAGGCCTGTTCTCTAATATTATTCTTAGGGAGTGGAGAGGCCTGTTCTCTAATATTATTCTTAGGGAGTGGAGAGGCCTGTTCTCTTCTATTATTCTTAGGAAGTGGAGAGGCCTGTTCTCTTCTATTATTCTTAGGAAGTGGAGAGGCCTGTTCTCTTTTATTATTATTAGGAAGTGGAGAGGCCTGTTCTCTTCTATTATTCTTAGGGAGTGGAGAGGCCTGTTCTCTAATATTATTCTTAGGGAGTGGAGAGGCCTGTTCTCTAATATTATTCTTAGGGAGTGGAGAGGCCTGTTCTCTAATATTATTCTTAGGGAGTGGAGAGGCCTGTTCTCTTCTATTATTCTTAGGAAGTGGAGAGGCCTGTTCTCTTTTATTATTATTAGGAAGTGGAGAGGCCTGTTCTATTCTCTTATTCTTAGGGAGTGGAGAGGCCTGTTCTCTAATATTATTCTTAGGGAGTGGAGAGGCCTGTTCTATTCTCTTATTCTTAGGGAGTGGAGAGGCCTGTTCTATTCTCTTATTCTTAGAGAGTGGAGAGGCCTGTTCTCTAATATTATTCTTAGGGAGTGGAGAGGCCTGTTCTCTTCTATTATTCATAGGGAGTGGAGAGGCCTGTTCTCTTCTATTATTCTTAGGGAGTGGATAGGCCTGTTCTCTTCTATTATTCATAGGGAGTGGAGAGGCCTGTTCTCTTCTATTATTATTAGGAAGTGGAGAGGCCTGTTCTCTTCTATTATTCTTAGGAAGTGGAGAGGCCTGTTCTCTAATATTATTCTTAGGGAGTGGAGAGGCCTGTTCTCTAATATTATTCTTAGGGAGTGGAGAGGCCTGTTCTCTTCTATTATTCTTAGGGAGTGGAGAGGCCTGTTCTCTTCTGTTATTCTTAGGGAGTGGAGAGGCCTGTTCTCTTCTATTATTCATAGGGAGTGGAGAGGCCTGTTCTCTTCTATTATTCTTAGGGAGTGGAGAGGCCTGTTCTCCTCTATTATTCATAGGGAGTGGAGAGGCCTGTTCTCTTCTATTATTCTTAGGAAGTGGAGAGGCCTGTTCTCTAATATTATTCTTAGGGAGTGGAGAGGCCTGTTCTCTAATATTATTCTTAGGGAGTGGAGAGGCCTGTTCTCTTCTATTATTCTTAGGAAGTGGAGAGGCCTGTTCTCTTCTATTATTCTTAGGGAGTGGAGAGGCCTGTTCTCTTCTATTATTCTTAGGAAGTGGAGAGGCCTGTTCTCTTTTATTATTCTTAGGAAGTAGAGAGGCCTGTTCTCTTCTATTATTCTTAGGGAGTGGAGAGGCCTGTTCTCTTTTATTATTATTAGGAAGTGGAGAGGCCTGTTCTCTTCTATTATTCTTAGGGAGTGGAGAGGCCTGTTCTATTCTCTTATTCTTAGGGAGTGGAGAGGCCTGTTCTATTCTCTTATTATTAGGGAGTGGAGAGGCCTGTTCTCTTCTATTATTCTTAGGGAGTGGAGAGGCCTGTTCTCTTCTCTTATTATTAGGGAGTGGAGAGGCCTGTTCTCTTCTATTATTCTTAGGGAGTGGAGAGGCCTGTTCTATTCTCTTATTATTAGGGTAGTGGAGAGGCTTGTTCTCTTCTATTATTCTTAGGGAGTGGAGAGGCCTGTTCTCTAATATTATTCTTAGGGAGTGGAGAGGCCTGTTCTCTAATATTATTCTTAGGAAGTGGAGAGGCCTGTTCTATTCTCTTATTCTTAGGGAGTGGAGAGGCCTGTTCTATTCTCTTATTCTTAGAGAGTGGAGAGGCCTGTTCTCTTTTATTATTATTAGGAAGTGGAGAGGCCTGTTCTCTTCTATTATTCTTAGGAAGTGGAGAGGCCTGTTCTCTTCTATTATTCTTAGGAAGTGGAGAGGCCTGTACTCTTCTCTTATTCTTAGGAAGTGGAGAGGCCTGTACTCTTCTCTTATTCTTAGGAAGTGGAGAGGCCTGTATTATTTTATTATTCTTAGGAAGTGGAGAGGCCTGTTCTCTTCTATTATTCTTAGGGAGTGGAGAGGCCTGTTCTCTTCTATTATTCTTAGGGAGTGGAGAGGCCTGTTCTCTTCTATTATTCTTAGGGAGTGGAGAGGCCTGTTCTCTTCTCTTATTCTTAGGGAGTGGAGAGGCCTGTTCTATTCTCTTATTCTTAGGGAGTGGAGAGGCCTGTTCTCTTTTATTATTATTAGGAAGTGTAGAGGCCTGTTCTATTCTCTTATTCTTAGGGAGTGGAGAGGCCTGTTCTCTTCTATTATTCTTAGGAAGTGGAGAGGCCTGTTCTCTTTTATTATTCTTAGGAAGTGGAGAGGCCTGTTCTCTTTTATTATTCTTAGGAAGTGGAGAGGCCTGTTCTATTCTCTTATTATTAGGAAGTGGAGAGGCCTGTTCTATTCTCTTATTCTTAGGGAGTGGAGAGGCCTGTTCTCTTTTATTATTATTAGGAAGTGGAGAGGCCTGTTCTCTAATATTTTTCTTAGGGAGTGGAGAGGCCTGTTCTCTAATATTATTCTTAGAGAGTGGAGAGGCCTGTTCTCTTTTATTATTCTTAGAGAGTGGAGAGGCCTGTTCTCTTTTATTATTATTAGGAAGTGGAGAGGCCTGTTCTCTTCTATTATTCTTAGGGAGTGGAGAGGCCTGTTCTCTTCTCTTATTCTTAGGAAGTGGAGAGGCCTGTTCTCTTCTATTATTCTTAGGAAGTGGAGAGGCCTGTTCTCTTCTATTATTCTTAGGGAGTGGAGAGGCCTGTTCTCTAATATTATTCTTAGGGAGTGGAGAGGCCTGTTCTCTAATATTATTCTTAGGGAGTGGAGAGGCCTGTTCTCTAATATTATTCTTAGGGAGTGGAGAGGCCTGTTCTCTAATATTATTCTTAGGGAGTGGAGAGGCCTGTTCTCTTCTATTATTCTTAGGAAGTGGAGAGGCCTGTTCTCTTCTATTATTCTTAGGAAGTGGAGAGGCCTGTTCTCTTTTATTATTATTAGGAAGTGGAGAGGCCTGTTCTCTTCTATTATTCTTAGGGAGTGGAGAGGCCTGTTCTCTAATATTATTCTTAGGGAGTGGAGAGGCCTGTTCTCTAATATTATTCTTAGGGAGTGGAGAGGCCTGTTCTCTAATATTATTCTTAGGGAGTGGAGAGGCCTGTTCTCTTCTATTATTCTTAGGAAGTGGAGAGGCCTGTTCTCTTTTATTATTATTAGGAAGTGGAGAGGCCTGTTCTATTCTCTTATTCTTAGGGAGTGGAGAGGCCTGTTCTCTAATATTATTCTTAGGGAGTGGAGAGGCCTGTTCTATTCTCTTATTCTTAGGGAGTGGAGAGGCCTGTTCTATTCTCTTATTCTTAGAGAGTGGAGAGGCCTGTTCTCTAATATTATTCTTAGGGAGTGGAGAGGCCTGTTCTCTTCTATTATTCATAGGGAGTGGAGAGGCCTGTTCTCTTCTATTATTCTTAGGGAGTGGATAGGCCTGTTCTCTTCTATTATTCATAGGGAGTGGAGAGGCCTGTTCTCTTCTATTATTATTAGGAAGTGGAGAGGCCTGTTCTCTTCTATTATTCTTAGGAAGTGGAGAGGCCTGTTCTCTAATATTATTCTTAGGGAGTGGAGAGGCCTGTTCTCTAATATTATTCTTAGGGAGTGGAGAGGCCTGTTCTCTTCTATTATTCTTAGGGAGTGGAGAGGCCTGTTCTCTTCTGTTATTCTTAGGGAGTGGAGAGGCCTGTTCTCTTCTATTATTCATAGGGAGTGGAGAGGCCTGTTCTCTTCTATTATTCTTAGGGAGTGGAGAGGCCTGTTCTCTTCTATTATTCTTAGGGAGTGGAGAGGCCTGTTCTCCTCTATTATTCATAGGGAGTGGAGAGGCCTGTTCTCTTCTATTATTCTTAGGAAGTGGAGAGGCCTGTTCTCTAATATTATTCTTAGGGAGTGGAGAGGCCTGTTCTCTAATATTATTCTTAGGGAGTGGAGAGGCCTGTTCTCTTCTATTATTCTTAGGAAGTGGAGAGGCCTGTTCTCTTCTATTATTCTTAGGGAGTGGAGAGGCCTGTTCTCTTCTATTATTCTTAGGAAGTGGAGAGGCCTGTTCTCTTTTATTATTCTTAGGAAGTAGAGAGGCCTGTTCTCTTCTATTATTCTTAGGGAGTGGAGAGGCCTGTTCTCTTTTATTATTATTAGGAAGTGGAGAGGCCTGTTCTCTTCTATTATTCTTAGGGAGTGGAGAGGCCTGTTCTATTCTCTTATTCTTAGGGAGTGGAGAGGCCTGTTCTATTCTCTTATTATTAGGGAGTGGAGAGGCCTGTTCTCTTCTATTATTCTTAGGGAGTGGAGAGGCCTGTTCTCTTCTCTTATTATTAGGGAGTGGAGAGGCCTGTTCTCTTCTATTATTCTTAGGGAGTGGAGAGGCCTGTTCTATTCTCTTATTATTAGGGTAGTGGAGAGGCTTGTTCTCTTCTATTATTCTTAGGGAGTGGAGAGGCCTGTTCTCTAATATTATTCTTAGGGAGTGGAGAGGCCTGTTCTCTAATATTATTCTTAGGAAGTGGAGAGGCCTGTTCTATTCTCTTATTCTTAGGGAGTGGAGAGGCCTGTTCTATTCTCTTATTCTTAGAGAGTGGAGAGGCCTGTTCTCTTTTATTATTATTAGGAAGTGGAGAGGCCTGTTCTCTTCTATTATTCTTAGGAAGTGGAGAGGCCTGTTCTCTTCTATTATTCTTAGGAAGTGGAGAGGCCTGTACTCTTCTCTTATTCTTAGGAAGTGGAGAGGCCTGTACTCTTCTCTTATTCTTAGGAAGTGGAGAGGCCTGTATTATTTTATTATTCTTAGGAAGTGGAGAGGCCTGTTCTCTTCTATTATTCTTAGGGAGTGGAGAGGCCTGTTCTCTTCTATTATTCTTAGGGAGTGGAGAGGCCTGTTCTCTTCTATTATTCTTAGGGAGTGGAGAGGCCTGTTCTCTTCTATTATTCATAGGGAGTGGAGAGGCCTGTTCTCTTCTATTATTCTTAGGAAGTGGAGAGGCCTGTATTCTTCTATTATTCTTAGGAATTGGAGAGGCCTGTACTCTTCTCTTATTCTTAGGGAGTGGAGAGGCCTGTTCTCTTCTCTTATTCTTAGGAAGTGGAGAGGCCTGTACTCTTCTCTTATTCTTAGGAAGTGGAGAGGCCTGTTCTCTTCTCTCGTTCTTAGGGAGTGGAGAGGCCTGTTCTTTTCTCTCGTTCTTAGGAGGTGGAGAGGCCTGTTCTCTTCTCTTATTCTTAGGGAGTGGAGAGGCCTGTTCTCTTCTCTTACTCTTAGGGAGTGGAGAGGCCTGTTCTCTTCTCTCGTTCTTAGGGAGTAGAGAGGCCTGTTCTCTTCTCTCGTTCTTAGGGAGTGGAGAGGCCTGTTCTCTCCTCTTATTCTTAGGAAGTGGAGAGGCCTGTTCTCTTCTCTCGTTCTTAGGGAGTGGAGAGGCCTGTTCTCTTCTCTTGTTCTTAGGAAGTTGAGAGGCCTGTTCTCTTCTATTATTCTTAGGGAGTGGAGAGGCCTGTTCTCTTCTCTTATTCTTAGGGAGTGGAGAGGCCTGTTCTCTTCTCTCGTTCTTAGGGAGTGGAGAGGCCTGTTCTCTTCACTCGTTCTTAGGAAGTGGAGAGGCCTGTTCTCTTCTATTATTCTTAGGGAGTGGAGAGGCCTGTTCTCTTCTCTCGTTCATAGGGAGTGGAGAGGCCTGTTCTCTTCTATTATACTTAGGGAGTGGAGAGGCCTGTTCTCTTCTCTCGTTCATAGGGAGTGGAGAGGCCTGTTCTCTTCTCTCGTTCTTAGGAAGTGGAGAGGCCTGTTCTCTTCTATTATTCTTAGGGAGTGGAGAGGCCTGTTCTCTAATATTATTCTTAGGAAGTGGAGAGGCCTGTTCTCTTCTATTATTCTTAGGGAGTGGAGAGGCCTGTTCTCTTCTCTCGTTCTTATGAAGTGGAGAGGCCTGTTCTCTTCTCTCGTTCTTAGGAAGTGGAGAGGCCTGTTCTCTTCTATTATTCTTAGGGAGTGGAGAGGCCTGTTCTCTAATATTATTCTTAGGAAGTGGAGAGGCCTGTTCTCTTCTATTATTCTTAGGGAGTGGAGAGGCCTGTTCTCTTCTCTCGTTCTTATGAAGTGGAGAGGCCTGTTCTCTTCTATTATTCTTAGGGAGTGGAGAGGCCTGTTCTCTTCTATTATTCTTAGGGAGTGGAGAGGCCTGTTCTCTTCTATTATTCTTAGGGAGTGGAGAGGCCTGTTCTCTTCTATTACTCTTAGGGAGTGGAGAGACCTGTTCTCTTCTATTATTCTTAGGGAGTGGAGAGGCCTGTTCTCTTCTCTTCTCTTATTCTTAGGAAGTGGAGAGGCCTGTTCTCTTCTCTCGTTCTTAGGAAGTGGAGAGGCCTGTTCTCTTCTATTATTCTTAGGGAGTGGAGAGGCCTGTTCTCTTCTATTATTCTTAGGAAGTGGAGAGGCCTGTTCTCTTCTCTCGTTCTTAGGAAGTGGAGAGGCCTGTTCTCTTCTATTATTCTTAGGGAGTGGAGAGGCCCTGTTCTCTTCTCTCGTTCTTAGGAAGTGGAGAGGCCTGTTCTCTTCTATTATTCTTAGGGAGTGGAGAGGCCTGTTCTCTTCTATTATTCTTAGGGAGTGGAGAGGCCTGTTCTCTTCTCTCGTTCTTAGGGAGTGGAGAGGTCTGTTCTCTTCTCTCGTTCTTAGGGAGTGGAGAGGCCTGTTCTCTTCTATTATTCTTAGGGAGTGGAGAGGTCTGTTCTATTCTCTCGTTCTTAGGAAGTGGAGAGGCCTGTTCTCTTCTATTATTCTTAGGGAGTGGAGAGGCCTGTTCTCTTCTATTATTCTTAGGGAGTGGAGAGGCCTGTTCTCTTCTATTATTCTTAGGAAGTGGAGAGGCCTGTTCTCTTCTATTATTCTTAGGGAGTGGAGAGGCCTGTTCTCTTCTATTATTCTTAGGAAGTGGAGAGGCCTGTTCTCTTCTATTATTCTTAGGGAGTGGAGAGGCCTGTTCTCTTCTATTATTCTTAGGGAGTAGAGAGGCCTGTTCTCTTCTATTATTCTTAGGAAGTGGAGAGGCCTGTTCTCTTCTATTATTCTTAGGAAGTGGAGAGGCCTGTTCTCTTCTATTATTCTTAGGAAGTGGAGAGGCCTGTTCTCTTCTATTATTCTTAGGAAGTGGAGTAGCCTGTTCTCTTCTATTATTCTTAGGGAGTGGAGAGGCCTGTTCTCTTCTCTTATTCTTAGGAAGTGGAGAGGCCTGTTCTCTTCTCTCGTTCTTAGTGAGTGGAGAGGCCTGTTCTCTTCTCTTATTCTTCGGAAGTGGAGAGGCCTGTTCTCTTCTCTTATTCTTAGGGAGTGGAGAGGCCTGTTCTCTTCTCTCGTTCTTAGGAAGTGGAGAGGCCTGTTCTCTTCTATTATTCTTAGGGAGTGGAGAGGCCCTGTTCTCTTCTCTCGTTCTTAGGAAGTGGAGAGGCCTGTTCTCTTCTATTATTCTTAGGGAGTGGAGAGGCCTGTTCTCTTCTATTATTCTTAGGGAGTGGAGAGGCCTGTTCTCTTCTCTCGTTCTTAGGAAGTGGAGAGGCCTGTTCTCTTCTATTATTCTTAGGGAGTGGAGAGGCCTGTTCTCTTCTATTATTCTTAGGGAGTGGAGAGGCCTGTTCTCTTCTCTCGTTCTTAGGAAGTGGAGAGGCCTGTTCTCTTCTATTATTCTTAGGGAGTGGAGAGGCCTGTTCTCTTCTATTATTCTTAGGAAGTGGAGAGGCCTGTTCTCTTCTATTATTCTTAGGAAGTGGAGAGGCCTGTTCTCTTCTCTCGTTCTTAGGAAGTGGAGAGGCCTGTTCTCTTCTATTATTCTTAGGGAGTGGAGAGGCCCTGTTCTCTTCTCTCGTTCTTAGGAAGTGGAGAGGCCTGTTCTCTTCTATTATTCTTAGGGAGTGGAGAGGCCTGTTCTCTTCTATTATTCTTAGGGAGTGGAGAGGCCTGTTCTCTTCTCTCGTTCTTAGGAAGTGGAGAGGCCTGTTCTCTTCTCTTATCCTTAGGAAGTGGAGAGGCCTGTTCTCTTCTCTTATTCTTAGGAAGTGGAGAGGCCTGTTCTCTTCTCTTATTCTTAGGGAGTGGAGAGGTCTGTTCTCTTCTCTCGTTCTTAGGGAGTGGAGAGGCCTGTTCTCTTCTATTATTCTTAGGGAGTGGAGAGGTCTGTTCTATTCTCTCGTTCTTAGGAAGTGGAGAGGCCTGTTCTCTTCTATTATTCTTAGGGAGTGGAGAGGCCTGTTCTCTTCTATTATTCTTAGGGAGTGGAGAGGCCTGTTCTCTTCTATTATTCTTAGGAAGTGGAGAGGCCTGTTCTCTTCTATTATTCTTAGGGAGTGGAGAGGCCTGTTCTCTTCTATTATTCTTAGGGAGTGGAGAGGCCTGTTCTCTTCTCTCGTTCTTAGGAAGTGGAGAGGCCTGTTCTCTTCTATTATTCTTAGGGAGTGGAGAGGCCTGTTCTCTTCTATTATTCTTAGGGAGTGGAGAGGCCTGTTCTCTTCTCTCGTTCTTAGGAAGTGGAGAGGCCTGTTCTCTTCTATTATTCTTAGGGAGTGGAGAGGCCTGTTCTCTTCTATTATTCTTAGGAAGTGGAGAGGCCTGTTCTCTTCTATTATTCTTAGGGAGTGGAGAGGCCTGTTCTCTTCTATTATTCTTAGGGAGTAGAGAGGCCTGTTCTCTTCTATTATTCTTAGGAAGTGGAGAGGCCTGTTCTCTTCTATTATTCTTAGGAAGTGGAGAGGCCTGTTCTCTTCTATTATTCTTAGGAAGTGGAGAGGCCTGTTCTCTTCTATTATTCTTAGGGAGTGGAGAGGCCTGTTCTCTTCTATTATTCTTAGGGAGTGGAGAGGCCTGTTCTCTTCTCTTATTCTTAGGAAGTGGAGAGGCCTGTTCTCTTCTCTTATTCTTAGGAAGTGGAGAGGCCTGTTCTCTTCTCTTATTCTTAGGAAGTGGAGAGGCCTGTTCTCTTCTCTCGTTCTTAGGAAGTGGAGAAGCCTGTTCTCTTCTATTATTCTTAGGGAGTGGAGAGGCCTGTTCTCTTCTCTCATTCTTAGGGAGTGGAGAGGCCTGTTCTCTTCTATTATTCTTAGGAAGTGGAGAGGCCTGTTCTCTTCTCTCGTTCTTAGGAAGTGGAGAGGCCTGTTCTCTTCTATTATTCTTAGGGAGTGGAGAGGCCCTGTTCTCTTCTCTCGTTCTTAGGAAGTGGAGAGGCCTGTTCTCTTCTATTATTCTTAGGGAGTGGAGAGGCCTGTTCTCTTCTATTATTCTTAGGGAGTGGAGAGGCCTGTTCTCTTCTCTCGTTCTTAGGAAGTGGAGAGGCCTGTTCTCTTCTATTATTCTTAGGGAGTGGAGAGGCCTGTTCTCTTCTATTATTCTTAGGGAGTGGAGAGGCCTGTTCTCTTCTCTCGTTCTTAGGAAGTGGAGAGGCCTGTTCTCTTCTATTATTCTTAGGGAGTGGAGAGGCCTGTTCTCTTCTATTATTCTTAGGAAGTGGAGAGGCCTGTTCTCTTCTATTATTCTTATGGAGTAGAGAGGCCTGTTCTCTTCTATTATTCTTATGGAGTAGAGAGGCCTGTTCTCTTCTATTATTCTTAGGAAGTGGAGAGGCCTGTTCTCTTCTATTATTCTTAGGAAGTGGAGAGGCCTGTTCTCTTCTATTATTCTTAGGAAGTGGAGAGGCCTGTTCTCTTCTATTATTCTTAGGGAGTGGAGAGGCCTGTTCTCTTCTCTTATTCTTAGGAAGTGGAGAGGCCTGTTCTCTTCTCTTATTCTTAGGAAGTGGAGAGGCCTGTTCTCTTCTCTTATTCTTAGGAAGTGGAGAGGCCTGTTCTCTTCTCTCGTTCTTAGTGAGTGGAGAGGCCTGTTCTCTTCTCTTATTCTTCGGAAGTGGAGAGGCCTGTTCTCTTCTCTTATTCTTAGGGAGTGGAGAGGACTGTTCTCTTCTCTCGTTCTTAGGAAGTGGAGAAGCCTGTTCTCTTCTATTATTCTTAGGGAGTGGAGAGGCCTGTTCTCTTCTCTCGTTCTTAGGGAGTGGAGAGGCCTGTTCTCTTCTATTATTCTTAGGAAGTGGAGAGGCCTGTTCTCTTCTCTCGTTCTTAGGAAGTGGAGAGGCCTGTTCTCTTCTATTATTCTTAGGGAGTGGAGAGGCCCTGTTCTCTTCTCTCGTTCTTAGGAAGTGGAGAGGCCTGTTCTCTTCTATTATTCTTAGGGAGTGGAGAGGCCTGTTCTCTTCTATTATTCTTAGGGAGTGGAGAGGCCTGTTCTCTTCTCTCGTTCTTAGGAAGTGGAGAGGCCTGTTCTCTTCTATTATTCTTAGGGAGTGGAGAGGCCTGTTCTCTTCTATTATTCTTAGGGAGTGGAGAGGCCTGTTCTCTTCTCTCGTTCTTAGGAAGTGGAGAGGCCTGTTCTCTTCTATTATTCTTAGGGAGTGGAGAGGCCTGTTCTCTTCTATTATTCTTAGGGAGTGGAGAGGCCTGTTCTCTTCTCTCGTTCTTAGGGAGTGGAGAGGCCTGTTCTCTCCTCTTATTCTTAGGGAGTGGAGAGGCCTGTTCTCTTCTCTTATTCTTAGGGAGTGGAGAGGCCTGTTCTCTTCTCTCGTTCTTAGGGAGTGGAGAGGCCTGTTCTCTTCTCTCGTTCTTAGGGAGTGGAGAGGCCTGTTCTTTTCTATTATTCTTAGGGAGTGGAGAGGCCCTGTTCTCTTCTCTCGTTCTTAGGGAGTGGAGAGGCCTGTTCTCTTCTATTATTCTTAGGGAGTGGAGAGGCCTGTTCTCTTCTCTCGTTCTTAGGGAGTGGAGAGGCCTGTTCTCTTCTCTCGTTCTTAGGGAGTGGAGAGGCCTTTTCTCTTCTATTATTCTTAGGGAGTGGAGAGGCCTGTTCTCTTCTCTCGTTCTTAGGGAGTGGAGAGGCCTGTTCTCTTCTCTCGTTCTTAGGGAGTGGAGAGGCCTGTTCTCTTCTATTATTCTTAGGGAGTGGAGAGGCCTGTTCTCTTCTCTCGTTCTTAGGGAGTGGAGAGGCCTGTTCTCTTCTCTCGTTCTTAGGGAGTGGAGAGGCCTGTTCTCTTCTCTCGTTCTTAGGGAGTGGAGAGGCCTGTTCTCTTCTCTCGTTCTTAGGGAGTGGAGAGGCCTGTTCTCTTCTCTCGTTCTTAGGAAGTGGAGAGGCCTGTTCTCTTCTCTCGTTCTTAGGGAGTGGAGTAGCCTGTTCTCTAATATTATTCTTAGGGAGTGGAGAGGCCTGTTCTCTTCTATTATTCTTAGGGAGTGGAGAGGCCTGTTCTCTTCTATTATTCTTAGGAAGTGGAGAGGCCTGTTCTCTTCTATTATTCTTAGGGAGTGGAGAGGCCTGTTCTCTTCTATTATTCTTAGGAAGTGGAGAGGCCTGTTCTCTTCTATTATTCTTAGGGAGTGGAGAGGCCTGTTCTCTTCTATTATTCTTAGGGAGTGGAGAGGCCTGTTCTCTTCTATTATTCTTAGGAAGTGGAGAGGCCTGTTCTCTTCTATTATTCTTAGGGAGTGAAGAGGCCTGTTCTCTTCTATTATTCTTAGGGAGTGGAGAGGCCTGTTCTCTTCTCTCGTTCTTAGGGAGTGGAGAGGCCTGTTCTCTTCTCTCGTTCTTAGGAAGTGGAGAGGCCTGTTCTCTTCTCTCGTTCTTAGGGAGTGGAGAGGCCTGTTCTCTAATATTATTCTTAGGGAGTGGAGAGGCCTGTTCTCTTCTATTATTCTTAGGGAGTGGTGAGGCCTGTCTCTTCTATTATTCTTAGGAAGTGGAGAGGCCTGTTCTCTTCTATTATTCTTAGGGAGTGGAGAGGCCTGTTCTCTTCTATTATTCTTAGGAAGTGGAGAGGCCTGTTCTCTTCTATTATTCTTAGGGAGTGGAGAGGCCTGTTCTCTTCTATTATTCTTAGGGAGTGGAGAGGCCTGTTCTCTTCTATTATTCTTAGGAAGTGGAGAGGCCTGTTCTCTTCTATTATTCTTAGGGAGTGGAGAGGCCTGTTCTCTTCTATTATTCTTAGGGAGTGGAGAGGCCTGTTCTCTTCTCTCGTTCTTAGGGAGTGGAGAGGCCTGTTCTCTTCTATTATTCTTAGGGAGTGGAGAGTCCTGTTCTCTTCTATTATTCTTAGGGAGTGGAGAGTCCTGTTCTCTTCTATTATTCTTAGGGAGTGGAGAGGCCTGTTCTCTTCTATTATTCTTAGGGAGTGGAGAGGCCTGTTCTCTTCTCTTATTCTTAGGGAGTGGAGAGGCCTGTTCTCTTCTCTTATTCTTAGGAAGTGGAGAGGCCTGTTCTCTTCTATTATTCTTAGGGAGTGGAGAGGCCTGTTCTCTTCTATTATTCTTAGGGAGTGGAGAGGCCTGTTCTCTTCTATTATTCTTAGGGAGTGGAGAGGCCTGTTCTCTTCTATTATTCTTAGGGAGTGGAGAGGCCTGTTCTCTTCTCTTATTCTTAGGAAGTGGAGAGGCCTGTTCTCTTCTATTATTCTTAGGGAGTGGAGAGGCCTGTTCTCTTCTATTATTCTTAGGGAGTGGAGAGGCCTGTTCTCTTCTCTCGTTCTTAGGGAGTGGAGAGGCCTGTTCTCTCCTCTTATTCTTAGGGAGTGGAGAGGCCTGTTCTCTTCTCTTATTCTTAGGGAGTGGAGAGGCCTGTTCTCTTCTCTCGTTCTTAGGGAGTGGAGAGGCCTGTTCTCTTCTCTCGTTCTTAGGGAGTGGAGAGGCCTGTTCTCTTCTATTATTCTTAGGGAGTGGAGAGGCCCTGTTCTCTTCTCTCGTTCTTAGGGAGTGGAGAGGCCTGTTCTCTTCTATTATTCTTAGGGAGTGGAGAGGCCTGTTCTCTTCTCTCGTTCTTAGGGAGTGGAGAGGCCTGTTCTCTTCTCTCGTTCTTAGGGAGTGGAGAGGCCTTTTCTCTTCTATTATTCTTAGGGAGTGGAGAGGCCTGTTCTCTTCTCTCGTTCTTAGGGAGTGGAGAGGCCTGTTCTCTTCTCTCGTTCTTAGGGAGTGGAGAGGCCTGTTCTCTTCTATTATTCTTAGGGAGTGGAGAGGCCTGTTCTCTTCTCTCGTTCTTAGGGAGTGGAGAGGCCTGTTCTCTTCTCTCGTTCTTAGGGAGTGGAGAGGCCTGTTCTCTTCTCTCGTTCTTAGGGAGTGGAGAGGCCTGTTCTCTTCTCTCGTTCTTAGGGAGTGGAGAGGCCTGTTCTCTTCTCTCGTTCTTAGGAAGTGGAGAGGCCTGTTCTCTTCTCTCGTTCTTAGGGAGTGGAGAGGCCTGTTCTCTAATATTATTCTTAGGGAGTGGAGAGGCCTGTTCTCTTCTATTATTCTTAGGAAGTGGAGAGGCCTGTTCTCTTCTATTATTCTTAGGGAGTGGAGAGGCCTGTTCTCTCTATTATTCTTAGGAAGTGGAGAGGCCTGTTCTCTTCTATTATTCTTAGGGAGTGGAGAGGCCTGTTCTCTTCTATTATGCTTAGGGAGTGGAGAGGCCTGTTCTCTTCTATTATTCTTAGGAAGTGGAGAGGCCTGTTCTCTTCTATTATTCTTAGGGAGTGAAGAGGCCTGTTCTCTTTCTATTATTCTTAGGGAGTGGAGAGGCCTGTTCTCTTCTCTCATTCTTAGGGAGTGGAGAGGCCTGTTCTCTTCTCTCGTTCTTAGGAAGTGGAGAGCCTGTTCTCTTCTCTCGTTCTTAGGGAGTGGAGAGGCCTGTTCTCTAATATTATTCTTAGGGAGTGGAGAGGCCTGTTCTCTTCTATTATTCTTAGGGAGTGGAGAGGCCTGTTCTCTTCTATTATTTATAGGAAGTGGAGAGGCCTGTTCTCTTCTATTATTCTTAGGGAGTGGAGAGGCCTGTTCTCTTCTATTATTCTTAGGAAGTGGAGAGGCCTGTTCTCTTCTATTATTCTTAGGGAGTGGAGAGGCCTGTTCTCTTCTCTCGTTCTTAGGGAGTGGAGTAGCCTGTTCTCTAATATTATTCTTAGGGAGTGGAGAGGCCTGTTCTCTTCTATTATTCTTAGGGAGTGGAGAGGCCTGTTCTCTTCTATTATTCTTAGGAAGTGGAGAGGCCTGTTCTCTTCTATTATTCTTAGGGAGTGGAGAGGCCTGTTCTCTTCTATTATTCTTAGGAAGTGGAGAGGCCTGTTCTCTTCTATTATTCTTAGGGAGTGGAGAGGCCTGTTCTCTTCTATTATTCTTAGGGAGTGGAGAGGCCTGTTCTCTTCTATTATTCTTAGGAAGTGGAGAGGCCTGTTCTCTTCTATTATTCTTAGGGAGTGAAGAGGCCTGTTCTCTTCTATTATTCTTAGGGAGTGGAGAGGCCTGTTCTCTTCTCTCGTTCTTAGGGAGTGGAGAGGCCTGTTCTCTTCTCTCGTTCTTAGGAAGTGGAGAGGCCTGTTCTCTTCTCTCGTTCTTAGGGAGTGGAGAGGCCTGTTCTCTAATATTATTCTTAGGGAGTGGAGAGGCCTGTTCTCTTCTATTATTCTTAGGGAGTGGTGAGGCCTGTTCTCTTCTATTATTCTTAGGAAGTGGAGAGGCCTGTTCTCTTCTATTATTCTTAGGGAGTGGAGAGGCCTGTTCTCTTCTATTATTCTTAGGAAGTGGAGAGGCCTGTTCTCTTCTATTATTCTTAGGGAGTGGAGAGGCCTGTTCTCTTCTATTATTCTTAGGGAGTGGAGAGGCCTGTCTCTTCTATTATTCTTAGGAAGTGGAGAGGCCTGTTCTCTTCTATTATTCTTAGGGAGTGGAGAGGCCTGTTCTCTTCTATTATTCTTAGGGAGTGGAGAGGCCTGTTCTCTTCTCTCGTTCTTAGGGAGTGGAGAGGCCTGTTCTCTTCTATTATTCTTAGGGAGTGGAGAGTCCTGTTCTCTTCTATTATTCTTAGGGAGTGGAGAGTCCTGTTCTCTTCTATTATTCTTAGGGAGTGGAGAGGCCTGTTCTCTTCTCTCGTTCTTAGGGAGTGGAGAGGCCTGTTCTCTTCTATTATTCTTAGGGAGTGGAGAGTCCTGTTCTCTTCTATTATTCTTAGGGAGTGGAGAGTCCTGTTCTCTTCTATTATTCTTAGGGAGTGGAGAGGCCTGTTCTCTTCTATTATTCTTAGGGAGTGGAGAGGCCTGTTCTCTTCTCTTATTCTTAGGGAGTGGAGAGGCCTGTTCTCTTCTCTTATTCTTAGGAAGTGGAGAGGCCTGTTCTCTTCTATTATTCTTAGGGAGTGGAGAGGCCTGTTCTCTTCTATTATTCTTAGGGAGTGGAGAGGCCTGTTCTCTTCTATTATTCTTAGGGAGTGGAGAGGCCTGTTCTCTTCTATTATTCTTAGGGAGTGGAGAGGCCTGTTCTCTTCTCTTATTCTTAGGAAGTGGAGAGGCCTGTTCTCTTCTATTATTCTTAGGGAGTGGAGAGGCCTGTTCTCTTCTATTATTCTTAGGGAGTGGAGAGGCCTGTTCTCTTCTCTCGTTCTTAGGGAGTGGAGAGGCCTGTTCTCTCCTCTTATTCTTAGGGAGTGGAGAGGCCTGTTCTCTTCTCTTATTCTTAGGGAGTGGAGAGGCCTGTTCTCTTCTCTCGTTCTTAGGGAGTGGAGAGGCCTGTTCTCTTCTCTCGTTCTTAGGGAGTGGAGAGGCCTGTTCTCTTCTATTATTCTTAGGGAGTGGAGAGGCCCTGTTCTCTTCTCTCGTTCTTAGGGAGTGGAGAGGCCTGTTCTCTTCTATTATTCTTAGGGAGTGGAGAGGCCTGTTCTCTTCTCTCGTTCTTAGGGAGTGGAGAGGCCTGTTCTCTTCTCTCGTTCTTAGGGAGTGGAGAGGCCTTTTCTCTTCTATTATTCTTAGGGAGTGGAGAGGCCTGTTCTCTTCTCTCGTTCTTAGGGAGTGGAGAGGCCTGTTCTCTTCTCTCGTTCTTAGGGAGTGGAGAGGCCTGTTCTCTTCTATTATTCTTAGGGAGTGGAGAGGCCTGTTCTCTTCTCTCGTTCTTAGGGAGTGGAGAGGCCTGTTCTCTTCTCTCGTTCTTAGGGAGTGGAGAGGCCTGTTCTCTTCTCTCGTTCTTAGGGAGTGGAGAGGCCTGTTCTCTTCTCTCGTTCTTAGGGAGTGGAGAGGCCTGTTCTCTTCTCTCGTTCTTAGGAAGTGGAGAGGCCTGTTCTCTTCTCTCGTTCTTAGGGAGTGGAGAGGCCTGTTCTCTAATATTATTCTTAGGGAGTGGAGAGGCCTGTTCTCTTCTATTATTCTTAGGAAGTGGAGAGGCCTGTTCTCTTCTATTATTCTTAGGGAGTGGAGAGGCCTGTTCTCTTCTATTATTCTTAGGAAGTGGAGAGGCCTGTTCTCTTCTATTATTCTTAGGGAGTGGAGAGGCCTGTTCTCTTCTATTATGCTTAGGGAGTGGAGAGGCCTGTTCTCTTCTATTATTCTTAGGAAGTGGAGAGGCCTGTTCTCTTCTATTATTCTTAGGGAGTGAAGAGGCCTGTTCTCTTCTATTATTCTTAGGGAGTGGAGAGGCCTGTTCTCTTCTCTCATTCTTAGGGAGTGGAGAGGCCTGTTCTCTTCTCTCGTTCTTAGGAAGTGGAGAGGCCTGTTCTCTTCTCTCGTTCTTAGGGAGTGGAGAGGCCTGTTCTCTAATATTATTCTTAGGGAGTGGAGAGGCCTGTTCTCTTCTATTATTCTTAGGGAGTGGAGAGGCCTGTTCTCTTCTATTATTCTTAGGAAGTGGAGAGGCCTGTTCTCTTCTATTATTCTTAGGGAGTGGAGAGGCCTGTTCTCTTCTATTATTCTTAGGAAGTGGAGAGGCCTGTTCTCTTCTATTATTCTTAGGGAGTGGAGAGGCCTGTTCTCTTCTATTATTCTTAGGGAGTGGAGAGGCCTGTTCTCTTCTCTTATTCTTAGGGAGTGGAGAGGCCTGTTCTCTTCTCTTATTCTTAGGAAGTGGAGAGGCCTGTTCTCTTCTATTATTCTTAGGGAGTGGAGAGGCCTGTTCTCTTCTATTATTCTTAGGGAGTGGAGAGGCCTGTTCTCTTCTATTATTCTTAGGGAGTGGAGAGGCCTGTTCTCTTCTATTATTCTTAGGGAGTGGAGAGGCCTGTTCTCTTCTCTTATTCTTAGGAAGTGGAGAGGCCTGTTCTCTTCTATTATTCTTAGGGAGTGGAGAGGCCTGTTCTCTTCTATTATTCTTAGGGAGTGGAGAGGCCTGTTCTCTTCTCTCGTTCTTAGGGAGTGGAGAGGCCTGTTCTCTCCTCTTATTCTTAGGGAGTGGAGAGGCCTGTTCTCTTCTCTTATTCTTAGGGAGTGGAGAGGCCTGTTCTCTTCTCTCGTTCTTAGGGAGTGGAGAGGCCTGTTCTCTTCTCTCGTTCTTAGGGAGTGGAGAGGCCTGTTCTCTTCTATTATTCTTAGGGAGTGGAGAGGCCCTGTTCTCTTCTCTCGTTCTTAGGGAGTGGAGAGGCCTGTTCTCTTCTATTATTCTTAGGGAGTGGAGAGGCCTGTTCTCTTCTCTCGTTCTTAGGGAGTGGAGAGGCCTGTTCTCTTCTCTCGTTCTTAGGGAGTGGAGAGGCCTTTTCTCTTCTATTATTCTTAGGGAGTGGAGAGGCCTGTTCTCTTCTCTCGTTCTTAGGGAGTGGAGAGGCCTGTTCTCTTCTCTCGTTCTTAGGGAGTGGAGAGGCCTGTTCTCTTCTATTATTCTTAGGGAGTGGAGAGGCCTGTTCTCTTCTCTCGTTCTTAGGGAGTGGAGAGGCCTGTTCTCTTCTCTCGTTCTTAGGGAGTGGAGAGGCCTGTTCTCTTCTCTCGTTCTTAGGGAGTGGAGAGGCCTGTTCTCTTCTCTCGTTCTTAGGGAGTGGAGAGGCCCTGTTCTCTTCTCTCGTTCTTAGGAAGTGGAGAGGCCTGTTCTCTTCTCTCGTTCTTAGGGAGTGGAGAGGCCTGTTCTCTAATATTATTCTTAGGGAGTGGAGAGGCCTGTTCTCTTCTATTATTCTTAGGAAGTGGAGAGGCCTGTTCTCTTCTATTATTCTTAGGGAGTGGAGAGGCCTGTTCTCTTCTATTATTCTTAGGAAGTGGAGAGGCCTGTTCTCTTCTATTATTCTTAGGGAGTGGAGAGGCCTGTTCTCTTCTATTATGCTTAGGGAGTGGAGAGGCCTGTTCTCTTCTATTATTCTTAGGAAGTGGAGAGGCCTGTTCTCTTCTATTATTCTTAGGGAGTGAAGAGGCCTGTTCTCTTCTATTATTCTTAGGGAGTGGAGAGGCCTGTTCTCTTCTCTCATTCTTAGGGAGTGGAGAGGCCTGTTCTCTTCTCTCGTTCTTAGGAAGTGGAGAGGCCTGTTCTCTTCTCTCGTTCTTAGGGAGTGGAGAGGCCTGTTCTCTAATATTATTCTTAGGGAGTGGAGAGGCCTGTTCTCTTCTATTATTCTTAGGGAGTGGAGAGGCCTGTTCTCTTCTATTATTTATAGGAAGTGGAGAGGCCTGTTCTCTTCTATTATTCTTAGGGAGTGGAGAGGCCTGTTCTCTTCTATTATTCTTAGGAAGTGGAGAGGCCTGTTCTCTTCTATTATTCTTAGGGAGTGGAGAGGCCTGTTCTCTTCTCTCGTTCTTAGGGAGTGGAGTAGCCTGTTCTCTAATATTATTCTTAGGGAGTGGAGAGGCCTGTTCTCTTCTATTATTCTTAGGGAGTGGAGAGGCCTGTTCTCTTCTATTATTCTTAGGAAGTGGAGAGGCCTGTTCTCTTCTATTATTCTTAGGGAGTGGAGAGGCCTGTTCTCTTCTATTATTCTTAGGGAGTGGAGAGGCCTGTTCTCTTCTATTATTCTTAGGAAGTGGAGAGGCCTGTTCTCTTCTATTATTCTTAGGGAGTGAAGAGGCCTGTTCTCTTCTATTATTCTTAGGGAGTGGAGAGGCCTGTTCTCTTCTCTCGTTCTTAGGGAGTGGAGAGGCCTGTTCTCTTCTCTCGTTCTTAGGAAGTGGAGAGGCCTGTTCTCTTCTCTCGTTCTTAGGGAGTGGAGAGGCCTGTTCTCTAATATTATTCTTAGGGAGTGGAGAGGCCTGTTCTCTTCTATTATTCTTAGGGAGTGGTGAGGCCTGTTCTCTTCTATTATTCTTAGGAAGTGGAGAGGCCTGTTCTCTTCTATTATTCTTAGGGAGTGGAGAGGCCTGTTCTCTTCTATTATTCTTAGGAAGTGGAGAGGCCTGTTCTCTTCTATTATTCTTAGGGAGTGGAGAGGCCTGTTCTCTTCTATTATTCTTAGGGAGTGGAGAGGCCTGTTCTCTTCTATTATTCTTAGGAAGTGGAGAGGCCTGTTCTCTTCTATTATTCTTAGGGAGTGGAGAGGCCTGTTCTCTTCTATTATTCTTAGGGAGTGGAGAGGCCTGTTCTCTTCTCTCGTTCTTAGGGAGTGGAGAGGCCTGTTCTCTTCTATTATTCTTAGGGAGTGGAGAGTCCTGTTCTCTTCTATTATTCTTAGGGAGTGGAGAGTCCTGTTCTCTTCTATTATTCTTAGGGAGTGGAGAGGCCTGTTCTCTTCTATTATTCTTAGGGAGTGGAGAGGCCTGTTCTCTTCTCTTATTCTTAGGGAGTGGAGAGGCCTGTTCTCTTCTCTTATTCTTAGGAAGTGGAGAGGCCTGTTCTCTTCTATTATTCTTAGGGAGTGGAGAGGCCTGTTCTCTTCTATTATTCTTAGGGAGTGGAGAGGCCTGTTCTCTTCTATTATTCTTAGGGAGTGGAGAGGCCTGTTCTCTTCTATTATTCTTAGGGAGTGGAGAGGCCTGTTCTCTTCTCTTATTCTTAGGAAGTGGAGAGGCCTGTTCTCTTCTATTATTCTTAGGGAGTGGAGAGGCCTGTTCTCTTCTATTATTCTTAGGGAGTGGAGAGGCCTGTTCTCTTCTCTCGTTCTTAGGGAGTGGAGAGGCCTGTTCTCTCCTCTTATTCTTAGGGAGTGGAGAGGCCTGTTCTCTTCTCTTATTCTTAGGGAGTGGAGAGGCCTGTTCTCTTCTCTCGTTCTTAGGGAGTGGAGAGGCCTGTTCTCTTCTCTCGTTCTTAGGGAGTGGAGAGGCCTGTTCTCTTCTATTATTCTTAGGGAGTGGAGAGGCCCTGTTCTCTTCTCTCGTTCTTAGGGAGTGGAGAGGCCTGTTCTCTTCTATTATTCTTAGGGAGTGGAGAGGCCTGTTCTCTTCTCTCGTTCTTAGGGAGTGGAGAGGCCTGTTCTCTTCTCTC